>NC_070647.1:18686521-18751521 GCF_947347685.1 Pleuronectes platessa | reverse complement strand
AGGACGAGAGCAGAGGGACATCAGTGAGACACAGAGACGAGAGCAGAAGGACATCAGTGAGACAAAGAGGACGAAAGCAGAAGGACATCAGTGAGACACAGAGACGAGAGCAGAAGGACATCAGTGAGACACAGAGACGAGAGCAGAGGGACATCAGTGAGACACAGAGACGAGAGCAGAAGGACATCAGTGAGACACAGAGACGAGAGCAGAGGGACATCAGTGAGACACAGAGACGAGAGCAGAAGGACATCAGTGAGACACAGAGACGAGAGCAGAAGGACATCAGTGAGACACAGAGACGAGAGCAGAGGGACATCAGTGAGACACAGAGGACGAGAGCAGAAGGACATCAGTGAGACACAGAGACGAGAGCAGAGGGACATCAGTGAGACACAGAGACGAGAGCAGAAGGACATCAGTGAGACACAGAGACGAGAGCAGAGGGACATCAGTGAGACACAGAGACGAGAGCAGAAGGACATCAGTGAGACACAGAGGACGAGGGCAGAGGGACATCAGTGAGACACAGAGACGAGAGCAGAAGGACATCAGTGAGACACAGAGACGAGAGCAGAGGGACATCAGTGAGACACAGAGGACGAGAGCAGAAGGACATCAGTGAGACACAGAGACGAGAGCAGAAGGACATCAGTGAGACACAGAGGACGAGGGCAGAGGGACATCAGTGAGACACAGAGACGAGAGCAGAAGGACATCAGTGAGACACAGAGACGAGAGCAGAAGGACATCAGTGAGACACAGAGACGAGAGCAGAAGGACATCAGTGAGACACAGAGGACGAGCTCCTACTTGGACAGACTGCAGGACACCGGCATCTCCGTGCTCCACTCGATCTTCCCGTTCTCAGACTTCTGGTGACCGGAGATGGTCCCGGACGGTTTCTCTGTGATGATTTTATACCTGAGACAAACAAACGTCTTCCGTCACTTTCATGTCTCTGAACAAGCGGCTTCTCCTTCCTGTCGAGCTCTTACATCACTTCCTTGTTCCTGCGCGGCCCCTCGAACGGCCTGAAGGGGAGGCTGCCGGTGGCGGCGTGGTAGAAGGTGACGCCGATGCTCCACAGATCCACGGTGGCTCCGTACTTCTTCTGGTGATCTTTCCTCAGCACGGCGCGCTCGTACATGTCGGGATGCTGCGGAGGAAACACGTGAAGAAGAAACCAACGTTCCATGAATCTGTCTGAGGGATTTTCTCCAACTCTCACGTCTGTTAACTAAAAGTTTTCAATTAAAGCAGTTTTGAATTCAAACCCGTTATTCTCCTTTTTATTATAATGTATCTTCTTTAAATTTGGATTTATTTTCTATGTCAAGTTTTTCTAATAAACTTGAATCAATAAACTTCAAACAAACGGGACCCGAACGGGGGGGGGGGGGGGGGGGGTGTCACTTCCTGTCGTCCCTCACCAGATATTCCTCGGTCCCGTACAGAGACACAAACTGCTCGTCGTCCTCCAGCTCCCTCGCCGCCCCGAAGTCCGTCAGCTTGTACACGGAGCAGCCGTCCTCCCCGATCACCCTCATGATGTTTCCTGGTTTGATGTCTCGATGAACGATGCCGTATTCTCTCAGGTGGTTCATCCCAGCCACTGGAGGAGCCACAGCCAATCAGAGAGCAGCACAGACAACACGTCGTTTCTCATTGGTTATGATCAGCTGGTGTTTCCTCCTGGTCTCATGGACTCACCGACATCGTGCAGGACGATGAGGAACTCGTCCTCCGGCAGCCCGTAGGCGTTGGAGGACTCCTCCAGCACGGTGTAGAGACTTCCACAGGGACAGTACTCCATCACCAGCACCTTGTGCCGCGTGTTCGACTGCCCACAGGAGGAAGAGACCGTTACACACCAGCTTCACCAGAGACTCACCACGTTTCACCACGAGACACCGACCTCTTCCTCCACCGCGAAGAGCTTCACGATGTTCTTGTGGTTGAGTTTCTTCAGAACCTCGAACTCTCTCATCTGCACGTCCAGCGGCCGCAGGAAGCTCAGGTTGTTGAAAACCTTGACGGCGTACAGGTCGCCGGTTTTCTACACAACCACAGGAATCACACAAGAAGGAGAAGTATTAATGTGTGTGTGTAAAGGATGAGGTTATTGTTGTTATACGATTGTATAGAGTTAATTTATTCTACAGCAGGTCAGCTGAACAATGTGTTAATATAAACACTTTGAATGATATTTATTTATATGAGATATTAATGTTTGTGTGTCTGTTTAAATCAGATGGAACGTGAACATGTTTCAATCTGAAGTTAAATGTTTGTTCTTCAGTTCAAACCAAACCGACGGCTCCGGAGCCATTTGGGGAAATTCCATCGTCCACATAGTTCAGGTGAAGGCGGAGCCAGCACAGACAGGAAGTGACGTGTTACCATGTGACCATGTTTACATCACCTGACACGTAGTCAGCTCTGATACCCACAAACTCTCTATACGTGTGACTCAGCACTTTGTCACCACTTCTCAACCATTCCCCAGAGATTAGTCTGAGCCCGGTCCAGCTCGTACCTTGTGTCGACCCCGGTACACGTTGGCCGTGGCTCCCTGACCCAGCAGGTCTGAGATCAGCCACAGGTAGTTAGTGGTGCTCTGCATCCTGAGGCTGCTGCTTTCCCTGGAGAGAGAGAGAGAGAGAAACACAGACACACACACACACTTTGTTCTCAGTCAACTTGACATTTTCCATTTCTCATGCTAGATAATAAACATTTATATTTTGTTTTTGGGTGCAGTCGTTAACTGACACGCAGTGACGTCACTGTGTCAGTGGGAAATTCCCGTTTCATCACGTGACCATCGTTTGTTTGTTACTGGTGATTTTAAATAAAGTTAATTCAACAACATATACATACACGCACGAACACACACACACGCACGAACACACACACGCACGAAAACGCACGAACACACAAACAGACACACGCAGATACAAACACAAACATTAACACACATACACACAAACACATACGCATTACCACGCACATTACAGAAACGTTAGATTAACGTTATTAACGTACTGTGCGTGTTTAACGTTCACCACTGAACGGGTTGTGTTTATGACGTGTTCTCATTTCGCGTCTCATGACGTGAACTCGATCATTTAACGAACACGTTCAAGATCAAACGGCGCGAGACCCCGGGCCCGGTAGTGAAGACGCTAAGTGACGTCATGTGCCGGTGAAAACACGTCTTTACGGTTTTTAACGATCTTTTTGTTCCGGTTTGTTTCTCACCTTCGCTCTGCGGCCCAGTCCTCCACTTCCGCTCTGACGAGTCATGTGACACACGTGGACCAATCACTTCATGGAGTCAGGAAAAGAGGCGTGGTTATAGAGTGGCAGTGCTTTACCGTAAAGTTTCAAGAGTCTGCGCACATTCAAATTAAAACTCAGCTGTCAATATTATTATTATAAAATTAGTATTATCAGTGGATCGAGTAATGTTTCAATAAGAAATACGCATTACCTCATTATTTTGATAACAATTATCTTTATTAGAATCCAAAGGATCAAACTAAGAACTTTACCGTTATTACGGTAAAGGAAAAAGCTCTAGAAGTGAAAGTGATTGTTAGAGTCCTCAGAAATATCGAAACTCAAAACTGATTTAATATTGATCATCACACTGGCTGAGTGTATTAAGTACATATATTATATTTATATGAATGACGTCTCCCTTCTATAAAGTCCAATTGTTTACACAATTTAATTTAATATCAGGAGTCTTTATGTAATTTACAGTAAAGCTCAGTTCCTGTCTGTATTTGTATAAAAGGTTCTACACAAATACAACACAATGTCAGTTTAAGTGTACACACAAGGTGACAGTATAATGTGTAAACATTATTCCACAGTAAGATTTTGATATATGAAGTTATGTTTCTTAATCAATCATCACTCAGACACGAAGGTAAAAGTTCACTCACTTTATATTTAACAAAAAGAAAACAAAAATCAGCATTTCATGAGTTACAGCTTATGTTGGCCGCTGGGTGGCGCTGTTCATCTGATGGTTTACAGCTGAGCAGTCATTTTAAAGAGTGAGTGCACGAGACGAACCACACGTCGTCTCCACTTCCTGGCAAAGCACCGCGGGATCGAAACGGACGTTTCAAAACACGACGACACCAACTTCCGTTTCCTGTTCGAGCCTCCGAGAGACCGGGACACCAAAGTGCTTCTTCACTATTATAAAACACGACATGTTTCAATCATCTGTTAAAACATTTCTACTTCCTTTGACCTTTTTCTCGAACGTTCTTCACGACCTGAACGTCTCCTTCAGGTCAAAGGTCAGCCCGAGCGGGAAGAAGACGTGGCCTCGACTCATTTCTGTTTCACTTCGACCGAAGACGAGTTCTCCCAGAGTCTGGAGGAACTTTTCAATTTGATAAATTATTCCCACAAATGATCAGAACTAGGAATCAAACCTCGACATGTTGAAAGTTAAATATCTGTCAGGTCACGACCTCGTTGACCTTCCATCCTCACGTTTAAAGGATCAAACTTTGAGTGAAATTTAAAAGAAAAATATCAATATTAACATTTAATAACCTAATTTTATTCCAGTTTGTGTTCTTATATAATACTTGATTATTTTTGGCTTCTTAGATTAAAAACTTGAAGGTTTGATATAAGAACGAATAAAGAGAAGCTGTCAGATGATTCTCTACAGATCAAGTTCAATTCAACATGATTTACATCATTGAGCAGAAATCACCTCAATCTACTGTGTCCGTCAGATTTGTACATTTTACTCCTCAAATATCAAATCAAACCCAAATGACTTCTTCACTGAATCTCTTCTCACTTTGATTTGATCATTGATCTGAAGGAAGAATTCAGAGTTTGAGGTTTAAACTGAACTAATTCAAAATGGTTCGAGGGAATAATTTTAACAGACGTCTGGTCCAGACTCTAGAGACCTGATGGTCCGTCCCACTCCTCAGATTCTTCTCTCCTTTGTTCACATCAACTTTACAAAACTTTACTCCGACCACAACGTTTTGTACCGGAAATCAGCTAAAAAGTTCTGTAAAGTGCAGTTAGCGAATGAGAATCTCTCCACAGATGATTAACTAGACGTGTGTGTGTGTGTCTGTGTGTGTGTGTGTGTGTCACAGGTAACACAGTGGACAGCTGTGGCGGGGGTCAGGACGTGTGGAGGCAGCGGGAGATGAACTGAACTTCCGGCTCGAGATCGGTTCAGATTGATCAGATGTTTTGTTCGATCTGAAGATTCTCAACAGAACTGAACAAACGTTCAATATTTAAATCGAACAACGAAACAAAAACATTGTGCGCACAGAAATATTGTAAAGTAACTATATTGTGTGCATGAGATTCATAAACTGACAGTTTGGCACTTTGGAGACTCCATGTTGTCCATCTGTAAATATGAAATCATGAATTTGTCAGATTTCATGTTATTGATCCGGGTCTTTAATCGAGTCTGGAAAACATTGAACACGTCTTTATAAGTTGATTAGAAACCGGTGACAATAATCACGAGAAGATTCTTTACCTGAACAACACAAACTTCATTAATGTGATAAATCAATGTTTCATAATCATTAATTTAAAACCTTAGTGTCGGAAATTTCACTGAAATATAAAAGTTTAAAATTGAAGACGTCTCAGGTCTGTTGAGAACTTGGTAACATGGTCACAGACGAAGTTATAGAACTTGAACTTTGTGATTTAAACCGACTCGAGTTCAGTTTCCTCTCGAACCGAACGTCAGGGACGTGAAACACAAAGTAAACCAGGAGGAACCAGGAGGAACCAGGAGGAACCAGGAGAACCCAGACCCACATGTCGTGGTTCCTCCTCTGGTTCCTCCTCTGGTCCCGACCCGGCTCCCGACCCGGCTCCCGACCCGGCTCCCGACCCGGCTCCCGACGCCTCCATGAGGGAACAACACAGACAGTCCGACGCTACATCAACAGACACTGAAAACCTGGATAAGTTCCTCAACTCCACCGAGCGCGGATTGTCGCCGTTTGATTTTCTGTAGAAAAATATAATGATGCAATATAAAAAAAGACGGAATGAAAAGTACTGCAGAGTTCAATGAAAGATTTACAATGATTTTCTATAGAGCTTATAAATACGTTATCTACACAATATGTGGTACAAAAATACTATATAGCATTTAGTGGGCAGTGACTTCCTCCACGGAACAACGATAAAAAACACGGAGATGAAACTGCTCAGGCACAAGATGGCGTCCTCGGGGGGGCGCTGCTTCCTCCACGAAAAACTAACCGATGATCGTGAAACATTAAAACTGTCGCAGTCGCGTTTCTCAACGTTTCAGCGAAAACAAAAAAAAAGTCAAACATATGCAAACGTTTTGGTTTAAATCTCCTGGATGTGGGTCACGTGACAGAATGTTAGTACGGAGGCCTGGAGGGGACACAAGGACACTTCTATCACAGCTGGAGAAGATTTCCTCAGAAGAAGAAGCAGCTTCTGGCTCGTGTCCTCTGAGCCTCGGTAGCGCCTCCTGCTGGGAGGCGCTGGAGATAAATATGTGCCTTTTGTTTTATTGCTTAGAGTTTGAACTTCAACGTCTCTGTTCATGAGTCACGTCCACGCCGTCCTCACCCGTGTCACATGGTCACTGCAGACAAGATGGCTGCTGTGAGGGGGGGAGGGGCTCCTCTGGTCTCCTGCCGCCGCCACAAGATGTTTTCATATTTGGCATCAGTTCATTTGAACGCCCCCCCCCCCCCGCCCAGTTTCACTGCTTCTCGTCCTTCAGCGTCGTCCTCTGTCGGTTTTTAAGGCAACGTATATTTGTGATGATTTTAATAAAAACCTTTTCTTAAAAAATGTACAAATTTCTTAATACAAACGTCGATGATGTCATCAGTAAACACTGTATAGAAAATATATAAATATGTTTTTCTCTTTTTGTACAAATGTCCGTCGGCTCCGTTTCTCTCTTCCTCCTGTTTCCTCGCTCGCTCGCTCGCTCACTCGCTCAGTCTCTCGTTCCCATTTTAGCCTCATTTATGCACAATTGCTATTAACAGTGAGGGGGCGGAGCTGTGTTGAGGGGGCGGGGCAGTGGGCGTGGCTCACGAGGAGTCCGTGCAGGGCGAAGGCGGCGGCGGGTAGAGGTGGTGGGAGTAGCTGCGCTCGGTGTAGGGCGAGGGGGGGCAGCTCTCACAGTTCTCCTCGGCCGACAGGTACTGGCTCCGGGGCGTCGGCGGCGGCGGGAACGGCTCCGAGTCGTAGTTCAGGTCGCTGGTGTAGCCCTTGGCGGCGGCAGTGGCGCTGGACTTGGGCGGCGCCCGGCGTCCCGGCGTGTAGTCGCTGTCGCACACGTCGGTGCTGCAGGGGGTGGTGGGGGGGGCGAAGTGACGATAGGTGTAGGGCCGGTAGCTGAGAGACGGAGAGAACACACATTCAGATGTTGAACTTTGTTTACACGTCTCAATAAGCTCAGAGAAGCCGGCGGCACCGGAGCGTCACCTGTAGGAGCGGTGGGTGGACGGGCTGTTGGAGGAATAGCCGAACTCCATGGTGTACTGGGAGCGGACTGTGGCCGGGGACGGAGGAGGATTCAGGATCTGAAACACAGAAACACTCTCTTCAGGTCTGTAGAACAACTCCAGTGAACAATGACAGTTTGAAGAAATCAGAGAATAACGACTTCAATTATCACTGAAGCTTATTTTATATAATAAAAAGGTTAAAGGTCAAATTGTCTGAAACCTCTGAGCTCATCAGAAACTGTGTCACGTTCAAATCGGTCAGAAAACGTTTCAAAGTTTAGAGAAACTCCAAGAACTGATGAAATATAGATTATGATCTGATGAATAGAGACTTGATGCTCACCGGGGGGAAGTAGGTTCCCTTGGTGCTGGACGAGCTGCTGGACGACGCCCCCGTCACGTGGGCGCGGTCGTAGGGCGGCCCGTTGCTCCCGCCCATGATGCTGAGGGAACCAATCACAGACTTCCCTCTGGACATTCCTGTTAGAAAGCAGAGGTCAGTGTGGTGTTTGCTCAGAGACGGGGGGACGCTGCTCAGCGGTCCTGGTGTCTCACCGGGCAGGGAGCTGGACAGAGAGCTGGGGTGGGGGACGTAGCCCAGCGGCACAGACGACGGCCCGTGAACCACGAAGTCATTAGTGACCGTCTCGCCATCGTCCTTCATCTGAGGACAGAGGACGCGCTGACACACGAAATACACGGCGCCGACCACGAACAACGCCATGACCACAGCCACGATGGCTCCAATGGTGGTGTTGGGTGGAGAAGGAGGCTCCTCAGTCGGATCTGAAACACAGAAGAGGACGTCAAACCTTTAGATGAAGAGTCTCACTTGTTTCCATTCAGGACTTTTACAACTCGGCAGTGAGATTAAAGTTTGAATCCAGTCGAGGACATGAGGACGTGAGGACACGAGGACGTGAGGTCGTGAGGACGTGAGGACATGAGGACGCGAGGACGCGAGGACGCGAGGACACGAGGACGTTAGGACGTGAGGACAAGAGGACGTGAGGACGTGAGGACGCGAGGACGCGAGGACGCGAGGACATGAGGACATGAGGACATGAGGACACGAGGACGTTAGGACGTGAGGACGTGAGGACAAGAGGACGTGAGGACATGAGGACGTGAGGACACGAGGACACGAGGACGTTAGGACACGAGGACGTGAGGACATGAGGACACGAGGACGTGAGGACGTGAGGACATGAGGACGTGAGGACGTGAGGACAAGAGGACGCGAGGACGTGAGGACGCGAGGACATGGGGACACGAGGACGTGAGGACATGAGGACATGAGGACGTGAGGACGTGAGGTCATGAGGACGTGAGGACACGAGGACATGAGGACGTGAGGACGTGAGGACGTGAGGACATGAGGACGTGAGGACGTGAGGACGTGAGGACATGAGGACATGAGGACGTGAGGACGTGAGGTCATGAGGACGTGAGGACACGAGGACATGAGGACGTGAGGACGTGAGGACATGAGGACACGAGGACACGAGGACACGAGGACATGAGGACTCACAGCAGCCCAGCTCGTCCGAGTTGTCCGTGCAGTCCATGTTGTTGTCGCACTTCTTGTGTTTCCCGATGCACAAGCCGTTGGAGCAGGTGAACTGATCCGGAGGACATCGCACTGAGAGAGAAACAAACATTTATAAGATTGTTAAACATCAATAAAGTGATTTAAAGCCGCTCATTGGTTCACACACTGATGCTAACAGGCTAGCTGCTGAGCTAACTGTTACCTGTCACACCTTCACACTTGCTCTCGTCCGACCGGTCCTGACAGTTCAGCTCTGCGTTGCAGCGCAGACTCAGGTCGATGCACTGGCGGCTGTCGCACTGGAACTCGGCCTCGGAGCAAACGGGACAATCCTCCTCGTCACTTCTGTCGTCGCACTCGGCGTAACCGTCACACCTCCAGGCCTGAGGGATGCAGTCCACCTCGCCCGACGTGCAGGAGAACTGCTCCGGGGAGCAGGTGGGGGGCTCTGAGGAGGAACCACACGGTGAGACTCAGTCTGAGGGGGGGGGGGGGAGGACGAGGGGGGGGGGGAGGACGAGGGGGGGGGGGGGCAGTCTCACCTCCACAGGACAGCTCGTCCTGCAGCAGCACCAGGTGGACGGGACACGAGCAGCGAGTCGTCCCGTCGCCCTTCACGATGCAGATGTGGGAGCAGCCGCCGTTGTCCCAGGTGCACGGATGTTTACCTGGAGGAGAATCCAAAGAGAAGGTGAGGACACAGATCCTGTGAGATCCTCCACGCTGCAGATCATCAACTCGTTTTATCAAAGTTGTTTAAATGAGCAGTTGATTTTCAAACACAAACATGATTTAAATGTTTTTCAGGACAAGTTAATGAAGGAGAATAAATAAAAAGCTATTTTGGCTTCATTTCCTTTTCTATTCAGGTTGAATGTTCATGGTGTAGAAACTACAGCTCCCATCATGCTTTGGGGGAGCAGGCAGACCCGGTTCCACCCGTGACTCACTGTACTCCTGCATGTCCAGCTCGTGCACGGCGTGGATGTCGCTCAGGTAGCCGATGCGAGCCTGGATCTTGGTGCGTCCCTCTCGCGTGGTCTTGTCGATGCGCTCGATCATCTGCTGCTGCTTGTCGATCCAGTAGAGATGGTTCCCGAACACCGTCAGCCCCACCGGCTGCAGGATGTTGGAGTCCGCGATCACGATCCGATTGGCTCCTGGAGTCAGGTTTAAAGAGGCACCAGGGAAAAAAACAAAAACAAGGTTGTCGGGCAAAAAACTTCAGGAAGAGAAGCAACGAAAGAGGTGATAAACTGAGGGGGGGCGGGGGGGGGGGGGGGGGGCAGGGGGAGGGGGGGGGGGGACACCAGGTCAGACAACAAGAAGAAACTTCAGAAGAACATCCACAACAATTATGTCTATGTTGATGATCTGTAATGACAGACGCCCCCTGCTGGCCCCCCCCCAACTCAGAGGGACCAGCTCGTGTTTCCAGTGAACAGACATGAGAGACTATGACATCATCAAGTAGTGATGTCACAGTCAGGATGCTCTGATGTCATCACTCAAGACAAACGCACTGATCTGTTTTCTGAGCAGCTGTTGTTCACCCAGCTGTCCTGAGGGGGGCGCCAGCCTCTCCTGAGCAGCCCTGACTGAGTGAGACACAGGTTCAGAGCAGCGTGACCCTCTGGTGTTTATGTCCTCCACCGTCCTCTTGGACACATGTCTCACATTCCAGACGGCCTGCGTGGGGAACCAATCACAGGAATGTGCTGAACGAGAGCAACACGCCGACCCCCACCCCCCCGACACCACCAGCCCACCCCCCCTCTGGTTCTGTTTGTTTACAAGTGAATCTAGAGAGTTAAGTCTTTTCTCTTCCTGTAGAACCCGTCACACGGTTTGAAGACCGTCCTGCACTCGGGGACGTCTCACGTGAATCCTTTGATCTCATCAAAGAGTTTGTCAGAGACGTGCAGCTTCATGCTTCCCACTCACCGGAGAGGTCGCTGCTCTCGATGCGTCGCAGGTCCGAGTCGACCCAGAACAACTTCCCCAGCTCGTTGTCGATGGCCAGAGCGACGGGTTTCCCCAAGCCGCTGAAGAACAGCACCTCGCGCTCGGTGCCGTCCAGCGCCGCCCGCTCGATCTTTGGCGAGCGCTCCAGCAGGTTGGTGAAGTACATGTACCTGAGGGAGGAGGACAAGAGGAGTTACTCAAAGTTTGAAGCCGTTCAGTGGATGTTTGTTTTCCTCCCTCGGCTCCGGAGGAACCAGAACATCTGCAGACTCCATTTGCCGACCACACAATGACCCCGGCCCGAAGGAAAACCTGCAATTATGGTTCCAAACAAGCGGCTCGGCTTCAAGAACGCTGTGAGCCCGAGAGAACCAACCGGAGAACAAGCGAGAGGAAACAGAAGAGCAGAAGACGTCAGAACCACCTGCAGGCGTCACATGACCACGTGACGCTGCTTCACGCTAACTGGACCGAGACTACAGCTGTGGACATGTGCACGTGTTTCACTGATCTCCTGTGAGCACTGACCCTCTCTCCGGGTTGACCACGATGGCGCGCGGCTTGTCGTGCTCGCCCCTCAGCACCACGCCCACCCTGCTGCCGTCCGTGCGGGTGACGTTGATGACGTTGGTGACCTCGCTGGTCCAGTAGATGAAGCGGCTGTAGATGTCGATGCTCAGGTCGTAGATCTGCAGCCCCTGACTGGCTCCGCCCAGCGAGCTCGCCACCACCGTCATGCTCTGGGAGAGAAGAGGTGTTAGCACGGCTCCACCAGCTCCACCAGCTCCACCAGCTCCACCAGCTCCACCAGGAAGCAGCTCACCTGGTTCCCGTCCTCCTGCGCCCGGCGGATCACGTTCTGCTTGGAGTCGATCCAGTACAGCTGCTTGTCCAGCGGGTCGTAGTCGATGGCGCGGACGTTCCTCAGGCTGTGGATCGGCAGGATGATGTCAGGACTCTGCTGCTCGTCAATCACCATCCGGTTGATGGCTGTTTTCTGACTGAAGAGCAGGAAGGAGGTCGGAGCTGAAAGGAGGACGAAGAGGACAACGCTTTAAAATCCAGTTTGAAGAAGTGAAGGTCACAAGAATCACAGATGATCTCATCAGAGGTCAAAGTTCACGTGGCTTCTCACCACTGCAGGTCTTGTTGTCCTGGTTGAGGGAGAAGTGGGCGGGGCAGCCGCAGACGAAGCTGCTGACCGGGACGGCGAGGCAGAGGTGGGAGCAGTGACCGTTGGTGGAGGCGCAGGCGTTCCAGCCGCCCTGTCGGGACGAGTGGAACACCAGGATGTCCATGACGTAGTCCAGGTGGCCCTGGATGACGGTGCGGTTCTGGCCGCTGGTCTTGTTGGCTCGCTCGATGCTGCGCTGGCTCCAGTCCGTCCAGTAGATGTAGTCCTGGTACTGGGTGAGGCCGAACGGGTGAGGGAGGTCATCAGCGATCACCTCACGCTCCTGACCTGGAGGAGAGAAGGTTCACACCAGACCAGAGGAGAATTATTCATCTGGAAAACATTGGTGGGAAAAGTTGAAAATAAGAATTAGATGAGGAACAAACTCAATAAAAGTTTCTCTAAGAACAAAATGATCTTTAAAGTTTGACCTGTTGAACCAATGAAGAGCATCATGGTCCGTGTGTATGATAATGTTATGTGACACATGATGTCTGAACTTCTATGGTCACATGTTTCCGTGTAATTGAATGGTTTTATATTTATAAATCTCTTTTCTGGTCTTGATGACTCAAAGCTCTTTACAGTTTAACATTCACACACATTCATACAGAGCATCTATTCACAGCACTTTGTTGTTCTATGGGGGGGGGGGGGGGGGGGGGGGGCATTCAGGGTTCAGCATCTTGCCCAAGGACACATGCAGATGGGTCAGACTGGGGATCGAACTGCCGACCTTCAGGTTGGAGGACGCCCACTGTACCCCTCGGCCACAGCCGCGGTAATTAACTGAATGGTTCACCATGAAACAACCGGACAGGTTCCGATCAGTGTTATTCTGATGTTATTAGAACATCTGGAAACATCAGGGTCTGATTTCTACAGACAGGTCCTTTCTGTCAAAGACTCGGATCCTTGATGTTAAACCAGAAACAGACGTTTTATCAGGAACCAGTCATCTGATCTCATTAAGACACGAGCGGTGCTGGAGTCTCTTTATGTGTCTGATTGTGTTTGAGTAAAAAGATCAGAATCCTTCTCCCACAACAAACACAAACAAACATAAAGAGGCAGCGGTGAGACAACAACTCTCCTGATCTGCTGTCAGTTCCTGCTTGAAATAAAGCAGGAACACGTCAGGAACATGTGAGGAACACGTCAGGAACACGTGAGGAACAAGTGAGGAACACGTGAGGAACATGTGAGGAACAAGTGAGGAACACGTGAGGAACAAGTGAGGAACAAGTGAGGAAGACGTCAGGAACACGTGAGGAACATGTGAGGAAAAAGTGAGGAACACGTGAGGAACAAGTGAGGAACATGTGAGGAACACGTCAGGAACAAGTGAGGAACATGTGAGGAACAAGTGAGGAACACGTCAGGAACACGTGAGGAACACGTCAGGAACACGTGAGGAACATGTGAGGAACAAGTGAGGAACATGTGAGGAACATGTGAGGAACAAGTGAGGAAGACGTCAGGAACAAGTGAGGAAGACGTCAGGAACTCGTGAGGAACACGTGAGGAACACGTGAGGAACACGTCAGGAACATGTGAGGAACAAGTGAGGAACACGTGAGGAACAAGTGAGGAACACGTCAGGAACAAGTGAGGAACATGTGAGGAGCAAGTGAGGAACACGTCAGGAACAAGTGAGGAACATGTGAGGAACACGTGAGGAACAAGTGAGGAACACGTGAGGAACAAGTGAGGAACACGTCAGGAACAAGTGAGGAAGACGTCAGGAACTCGTGAGGAACACGTGAGGAACACGTGAGGAACACGTCAGGAACATGTGAGGAACAAGTGAGGAACACGTGAGGAACAAGTGAGGAACACGTCAGGAACAAGTGAGGAACACGTGAGGAACAAGTGAGGAACACGTCAGGAACAAGTGAGGAACATGTGAGGAGCAAGTGAGGAACACGTGAGGAACAAGTGAGGACTTCAGTTCAGGTCCAGCTTAAGGAAGTAGTCCTAATAGTTCAATTCAAATGTAAAATGTTTTGTTTCATATGATAAACAGAATCTTTTCTTATTGTTTCTTGGAATTCGAGGATCTGTTGTAGTGAAACTCAAACTCGACACAAACAGAGGAAAATGGAAGTTAAACGTTTAAGACAAAAACTCTGAAGATGTAAAGTTTTGTTGAGTGAAGTTGTTCAGATCAGAGGACACCAGATGAGAAGCAGCTGCCACAGAGGAGTCATGAAGGAGTTCACAGACCTCAGACCAGCAAAGGCTATTTTCTGTCTCCACATCCCACGACACTGAGCAGGTCTGTGAGTGAGGAATGTTTCAGTCCTGTTCATGTCCACGTGCTCCAGAGCAGCAGCTTGTTTCAGCTGCTCTTTGAACTGACAGAGCACATGTTACTCTACCGTCCTCTGAGGTCAGAGGAGGAGGCCGAGAAATGAGAGCAAGAAGAAGAGGAAGGTGACGGGGGGGGGGGAAGGAGTAAAAGAAGAAGGAGATGAAGAAGAAGAAGAAGAAGAAGGAGTAAGAGAAGAAGGAGATGAAGAAGAAGAAGGAGTAAAAGAAGGAGATGAAGAAGAAGAAGGAGTAAGAGAAGAAGGAGATGAAGAAGAAGAAGAGCAAGAGGAAGGTGACGAGGGGAGGAGAAGAAGGAGTAAAAGAAGGAGATGAAGAAGAAGAAGAAGAAGAAGGAGTAAGAGAAGAAGGAGATGAAGAAGAAGAAGAAGGAGTAAAAGAAGGAGATGAAGAAGAAGAAGAAGGAGTAAGAGAAGAAGGAGATGAAGAAGAAGGAGTAAGAGAAGAAGAGCAAGAGGAAGGTGACGAGGGGAGGAAGAAGAAGAAGGAGTAAGAGAAGAAGGAGTAAGAGAAGAAGGAGATGAAGAAGAAGAAGAAGAAGGAGTAAGAGAAGAAGGAGATGAAGAAGAAGAAGAAGGAGTAAAAGAAGGAGATGAAGAAGAAGAAGGAGTAAGAGAAGAAGGAGATGAAGAAGAAGAAGAAGAAGAGGAGCAAGAGGAATGAGTAGGAGGAAGAGGAAGCTGGGCTCAGTGCGCCCCCTGCTGCCTCAGATCATGAAACACTTGTTACCGAGCATGTTGGAGGACTCGATCAGTGTAGTGTCCAGGTCCGTCCAGTAGAGGCGCCGCTCTGCGTAGTCGATGGTGAGGCCGTTGGCCCGGCCCACGTCCGCCACCAGGGTGCTCCGACCCGTCCCGTCCATCGCAGAGCGGTCGATCTTTGGCTTCCCCCCCCACTCGGTCCAGTACATGTAGCTGCGCACAGGAAACAGGAGAAGTGAGCAGATCTGATCTGAAGAGACAATGACTCACAGCCCGGGGCCCGGCTCGTCCCTCGTCCTCACCCTTCAGCCGGATCCAGAGCCAGAGCTCGAGGACTGTCCAGATCCTTCCAGACCAGGACCTGGCGGTGCTGCCCGTCCAGTTTGGCCACTTCGATACGATTGGTTCCGGTGTCGGCCCAGTACAGGTTCTTCCCCAGCCAGTCCACCGCCATTCCCTCCGGATAGTCCAGACCGAACTCCACCACGTGCTCCAGAGCGCTGCCGTTCATGAAGGCCCGGCTGATGGTCTGAGGGGTTAAAGGTCACATTGAAACAGGAAGTGTTAACATCTCGGGGTTAAAGGTCACATTGAAACAGGAAGTGTTAACATCTCATGGCGGCTGGTCTCCAGCAAATAATCAAGTTACACATTACGTCCGATCTTCATTACTGATGAACATTTGAATATGAATGAGTTTAGAACTTAGTGTTTCACTACACATCCTGTCTGAGTCTGTTTGAACTGGTTCTTTATGATTCATCATTTCAATCACTGCTCTTCAGTCAAAGTAAATATCGAAAAAATGAAATCCTCAGATTAACCATGTGTTAAATTTCATTATTCATCAGAAGAGTGAAGAGGAGAAGAGATGGAGCAGAGGAGATGGATGAAGGACGAGGAGGAGGAGGGGCGGCCCTTCATCACGTCCAACATGGCGTCCCCTGGGGGCCTCCAGCCGACCAGCAGGAGCCCCGGCCCCCCCGCTCACCTTCAGGGTGATGTCCGTCCAGTAGATCCGGTTGTCGGTGACGTCGAAGTCGAGGGCCGACGCCTCCTTGACGCCGGTGAGCGGGATGGCCACGTTGTTGTTGTTGGTCTCCAGGGAGATGCGGCGGATGTCCGTGTGGCGGGAGAAGAGCAGGAAGGCCTCGGGGACGATGCACGTCCTCATGTCCACGATCAGCTCGAGTCCAATGGGACAACCGCACTGGACGCCTGAGGGCTTGTAGAGGCAGAGGTGACTGCAGTCTCCATTGTTCTCTGCACACGGGTTGGTACCTGAGGGACAGAGGGAGGGACAGAGGGACAGAGGGAGGGACAGAGGGACAGAGGGAGGGAGGGACAGAGGGAGGGACAGAGGGACAGAGGGACAGGGGGACAGAGGGAGGGAGGGACAGAGGGACGGGGGGACAGAGGGAGGGAGGGAGGGAGGGAGGGAGGGACAGAGGGAGGGACAGAGAGAGGGAGGGACGGAGGGACAGAGGGAGGGAGGGACAGAGGGACGGGGGGACAGAGGGACAGAGGGACAGAGGGACAGAGGGAGGGAGGGAGGGACAGAGGGAGGGACAGAGAGAGGGAGGGACAGAGGGACAGAGGGACAGAGGGAGGGAGGGAGGGACAGAGGGAGGGACAGAGAGAGGGAGGGACAGAGGGACAGAGGGACAGAGGGAGGGAGGGAGGGACAGAGGGAGGGACAGAGAGAGGGAGGGACAGAGGGACAGAGGGAGGGAGGGAGGGAGGGAGGGAGGGAGGGACGGAGGGAGGGAGGGACAGAGGGACGGGGGGACAGAGGGAGGGAGGGACAGAGGGACAGAGGGAGGGAGGGAGGGACAGAGGGAGGGACAGAGAGAGGGAGGGACAGAGGGACAGAGGGAGGGAGGGAGGGAGGGAGGGAGGGACAGAGGGAGGGAGGGACAGAGGGAGGGAGGGAGGGACAGAGGGACAGAGGGACAGAGGGACAGAGGGAGGGAGGGACAGAGGGACAGAGGGAGGGAGGGACAGAGGGACAGAGGGACAGAGGGAGGGAGGGACAGAGGGACAGAGGGAGGGAGGGAGGGACAGAGAGACAGAGGGAGGGAGGGACAGAGGGAGGGAGGGACGGAGGGACAGAGGGAGGGAGGGAGGGACAGAGAGACAGAGGGAGGGAGGGACAGAGGGAGGGAGGGAGGGACGGAGGGACAGAGGGACAGAGGGAGGGAGGGAGGGACAGAGGGACAGAGGGAGGGAGGGACAGAGGGACAGAGGGAGGGAGGGAGGGACAGAGGGAGGGAGGGACAGAGGGACAGAGGGAGGGAGGGACGGAGGGACGGAGGGACAGAGGGAGGGAGGGACGGAGGGACAGAGGGAGGGAGGGAGGGAGGGACGGAGGGAGGGAGGGACGGAGGGACAGAGGGACAGAGGGAGGGACAGAGGGAGGGAGGGACGGAGGGACAGAGGGACAGAGGGAGGGAGGGACAGAGGGAGGGAGGGACAGAGGGACAGAGGGAGGGAGGGAGGGAGGGACAGAGGGAGGGAGGGAGGGACAGAGGGAGGGAGGGACAGAGGGACAGAGGGACAGAGGGAGGGAGGGACAGAGGGACAGAGGGACAGAGGGAGGGACAGAGGGACGGAGGGAGGGAGGGACAGAGGGAGGGAGGGAGGGACAGAGGGACAGAGGGAGGGAGGGACAGAGGGACAGAGGGACAGAGGGAGGGACAGAGGGACGGAGGGAGGGAGGGACAGAGGGAGGGAGGGAGGGACAGAGGGACAGAGGGAGGGAGGGAGGGACAGAGGGACAGACGGACAGAGAGTGAGAAGAGTCTAAAGATAAATGCAACTGTGACACAACGAGGATTCAATAATATTAATAAGAACTTGAGTCTTGAACGCAGCTCCGACTCGGTCCAGCTCGTGGACTCACCGAACGACTGGTGCACGTATGTGGCCTTGAGTCCCATGAGGTCGGGCAGCTGGTCGATGATGATCTCTCTCTCCGCCGTGCGCTTGTGGACGCGTTCGATGCTGCGGCGCTGCCAGTCCGTCCAGTAGATGAAGTCCCCGAGCAGCGTGAAGCCAAAGATGTGCGGCAGTTTGTCCTCCACCAGAACCCGTCTGCCCGTCCCGTCCATGTTCATCATCTGAGAGAGAGGGCAGGTTACACACTGAGCACACAGACACACAGACACACACACACACTGAGCACGCAGCCACACACACACACACTGAGCACGCAGCCACACACACACACACACACACACACTGAGCACGCAGCCACACACACACACTGAGCACGCAGCCACACACACACACACACACACAAACACCCTGCCTTTATTCAAAAAGGACGTGCAGCAACAATCACTTGAGTCAGTCGCTCTAAATGCTTTAAAGTCAGATTGTTTCATCCTCCTGTTTTCCCATGATGCCTTGTGTTTTGTGGAAGTCAGTGACAGTCTCATTGTGTTTCTCACTGCAGACACTGAGAGCTCAGGAGCGTCAGCAGCTGAGGAGTCTGGGAGCTGGAGTTTTAACAACTTCACACAAACTGACTTATCGTGTGAACGCGGCTGCAGAGATCTGAGTGACATGAAACTCTGATCAATAAATCAAGATTTCATCTGACCGACATATTCTGTTCCACTTCATGTTGATGGATGTGAAATGTGTTCATGCTCTAATGTTCAGAATCTCTCTCCTCAGACTGAGTCGCTGCAGCTCCTCTTTCAGCCTCTGTCTCAAACACCGGGTCTCAGCTCTGTCTCTTTAGGACTGAAGCTCATGCACGGTCAACAAATCACATGTGAAGATCCAGTCAGAGAGAATTGATAACATTCTCATTAGTGCCTGTTCAATATATACAGAATTTCTAACTGATCAGACAAAAGAAACCAAACTGTAGAAACGAGAGAAGAAGTTTTTCAGAGCGAGGGATGAAAAATGTCAGGAATCTACAGAAAAGAAAAAAAGAGATCAGCTCTCAGTCGTTCAACTGATCCACAGCGTGGAGCGACGTGATTCGCTGCTCCCAGAACAGCCCCTGCGTGGCCGACTGCCCCCCCCCCCCCCCACACACACACAGTGTATAAATATAAGATGAAGTTTCCATCCTCAGCTCGGGCCTCTGGTTTGGGAGTTGTGACCGCACTGTGGCGAGGGCTCAGATTCTGGGTCTATTCTAAACAGAGCTGACCGCAGCTGGAGTGCCGGCCGCAATTGGAACCAGATGTGGGATCACACCGCAAAGACCGGGTCCTCCGAGAAACCTGGGGGGGGGGGGGGGTTCGGGCGGAGGCCCTGCAATCTCCTGCAGGGCTGAGGGGCCTCTGGCTCTGACTGAGACCCAAACCGCCACAGTCACCTTTCAGGGCGGTTCAGGGCGGGTTGTGCCCCCCTCCCCCTCCCCCACCCAAAAGGAGGAAGCCTAGAAATTACACCCCCCCACCCAACGAGCATGACGGGATGGCACGAGGACGAGGACGGCAGCGGATCTGATCTTCTTCAGTGTTTTCTCCGCAGCGGGAGTCACCACCCGGCACAGCACCGACGCTTTGACAGCCGAGCGCTGATGTGGAACCGAACCCATGATGGACAACAGCTCCGGGAACAACTGACGAGAGCACAGACGACTCACAACGACAAGTACAGACGACAAACAAGTGAAAAACTGACAAAGACTTTTCTTCTCTTTCTGCAGCTTCTTGTTTCTCTGGTTTTCAACTGGACCCCTGGAGCTTTATTGTGAAGGGGCACCAGAGACAATGATGTCATATCGACCTTTCACAGAGATTGGCTGACAGGACTTTATTCTGAAGGCTAACAGGAAGTATCAATGTGTCTGTGAGCGAGCGGCCCGGCGGGAAGTCGTGTTCAGCAGTACACACACACACACACACACACACACACACACACACACACACACACACACACACACACACACACACACACACACACACACACACACACACACACACACACACACACACACACACACACACACACACACACCTCGATCTTGTCCGTCTTGGCGTCTCCCCAGTAGATCTTGCGCTCCTCGTAGTCCAGTGCCAGGCCGTTGGGCCATCCCAGTGACGTGTTCACCATCACCACTCGCTCCAGTCCGTCCAGATCGGCTCGCTCGATCTTCGGCACCTCGCCCCAGTCGGTCCAGTACATGTATCTGAAGAAGAAACCATCAACACAGGTTTGAACACAAATTTTTCAAATGATGATTTTATCATTTAGTTTCATCTTGTGAAACAGGAGGTGGACTTTTTAATAACACCCCCCTTTGTTTCAGGTGCATCATGGGAAGCGAGTATCAGCGCCTTCACTGAAGATGGTGGACGAGGACTCACCCGGCCACAGGGTCCAGCACGATGGCTCTGGGCTCGTCCAGGTCTTCAGAGATCAGGATCTTCCTCATGGTCCCGTTGAGCCGGGTCACCTCGATGCGGTCCGTCCCCGTGTCGGTCCAGTACAGGTTCCGGGCGATCCAGTCCACTGCGATGCCGTCGGGGTGGTTCACCTGAGACGTGACCACGAACTGGGCGTCGCTGCCGTCCAGCTGCGAGCGGCGGATGGCCTTCACGTCGTCGTCCGTCCAGTAGATGAACCCGTCCACCGGGTCGAAGTCGATGGCGATGGCGTGGCGGATGTCGTCCACCTGCATGATGATGTCGGTGAAGTCCGGCGTGTCCAAGGAGATCCGCCGCAGGTCGGTGCGCCGGGCGAGCAGCAGCATCCGGGTCGCACCTGGAGACCACAGGGAATCGAACTCAGGGTGGAAACAACATGGCCGTCGCTTCATCTGATTTCATTCGTTTTCAGAGTTTTCTACGAATATTGAAGGAGGTTCGATATTTTACAATTTAAACAAATTTTTATATAAAGAACAATAAATAAAAAAATAAATATATAGAACTTAAAGAAATAAGCATATTTGTATTAAAGAAATAAACATGAAAACATATACTTTCAGTTTTTTGTATATTTCTCATGGGGAGAGGTTAAATTGTTACGTGTTTATCCGGCTTTAAGAACCGAAGTGAAGTGAAAGTAGAAGCGACTCAAACTCCGGAGCAGAGACTAAATATAACCTCCGGGCTCCAGGCTCCGGCCCCGGGCTGTGATTGGCTCGTGGTTTGTATCTTCAACTGCGTGCGTCTAAATCATCAGTTCACTGAGTTTAAACCAAACAAACTAAGTGTGTGTTTTTTGTGGTGATGCTGAACAAAAGCAACAAATTAGTAAAGTTTTAACATCCCATAGTGAACAGTGAGTGGCGTGCTGGTGGCGGAGGGGGGGGCGGGTTCTGAGACGTGGCTTCAGTCAAACAATAAACTTCAGGTCAGGCCGTGGCCACGTCTCACTGCAGAGAGAAGCCTCCAGTGAAACGGTTAAACTCCGGCTCTGAAAGGAGCCATTGTCTGCGGGGGGGTCATGTGACCCCGTCTCTCACAAAGGCTGCTCCGCCCCCGCTGCTCCGTCACTCGGCAGGCGAGGGCTACTGAACCCAAAATGTAAATAAAAGAGGCAGAGGGAGGAGGAGGGGGGAGGAGGGGGGAGGAGGAGGAGGGGGGAGGGACGTGTCCGGGGTTACCATGGCAACCACAGGTCCGCCCCACAACCACCAGAAGCTCTGAGCGGCGAGGAGGCGGGACTTTGTAAATCAGAGAAAAGGAAAACACACACAGACACACAAACAGACACACACACACTAATCAATTCAATCTGGACGTTTGGGCTCAATTCTTCTTTCTGGTTAAACAAGAAGATTTTTCTGTTTCTTTCTGAAAATAAAAGATAAACGACTTCACTGACGCACTTCAACAAATATCTGCTGGAGTTCTGTTTCCACTCGCTTCACATTACACACACACACACACACACACACACACACACACACACACACACACACACACACACACACACACACACACACACACACACACACACACACACACACACACACACACACACACTTTAGTTTTTGACTTGAACGCGGTTCACCTCTAGTACGTGAAGATGAGAAGATTAATGGTGATACTTTTTAAAAGAAATTAATATTAATATTTAAAAATATAAATGTTTTAAACTAATTAAAAACCTCCAGCACTCAAGAATTAAGAGGAACCTCCAGATGATACGTGAGTAATCGATTACTGAGGTTTTTCCACCATAAGTAACTGGTATTAGAGGAACCAGTGCTCCCACAGCCTCAGGGTGGTGGTGGTGGTGGTCACGATGGACGTGTCATGTCCTCACCGTCCCTGCAGGTCGTCCCGTCCTCCAGCAGCTGGACTCCGGTGGGACAGGCACACTGATAGAACGGCTTCATCGGAGACAGGAGGCAGAGGTGAGAACATTCTCCGTTGTTCAGCGAGCAGGGAGAGTTCACTGCAGACGACACACACACACAGACACACACAGACACACAAACAGACACACAACGTTACTTCAAGGCCAAAGAACAGATACTCAGCTGTGTTTCATCTGTTCACACATGTACAGCTGTCGACTGACAGAAGAATCCTGCTGGAGCCAAACTGGCTGAAAGTTTTAAATTAGCTAAAAATCAATTAATTTGAAACCGATAATGTGTCTGAGGAGACGTCTGAAAACATCCGACCGACTCAAACAGGTTCCTGTAAACGACCCTGGTGGTCAGAGAGGAACCTGCAGCAGCTCCCACTCACAGACGGGTTGTCTCTTGGGGCTGAAGACGTGGATGTCCATGGGCGAGAAGATGTCCGAGTGGACGATCCTCTGCTCGGTGCCGGTCTGTTTCTGACACGAGTGGATGGAGTGTGTGTTCCAGTCGGTCCAGAACAGAGTGTCCTCGTACAGGGTGAGGGCGAAGGGGTGAGGCAGCTCTCCCTTCACCACCGACTCCCTGAAGCACACACACACACACACACAGACACACACAGCTGATGAACAATGTAAAGGGGCTCATTTGAAATCATTAAGACGAACACACAGCACCAAACTCTCTCAGCTACACTGTGGCCCTGAAGGCAGCAGCCGCGGGGAGGCGGGTTGTGGAGCGGTACCTGGAGGAGCCGTCCAGGTTGGCTCGGTGGATGAAGTTGTGTTTGGCGTCGGCCCAGTACAGCTTCTGTTGACCGTAGTCCAGCGTCAGGCCGTTGGGCCAGTAGATCTCCTTATCAATAATCATGGATCGATTGGTTCCGTCCATCCCCGCCCGCTCGATCTTTGGGATCTCGCCCCAGTCCGTCCAGTACATGAACCTGAGGAGAACCGACACGTGTCAAACCCACTGGATACCAACAGACACACGATAGAGAACATCATCAGGACATGAACCTGGAGAGAATCTGAATCTAACATAACGATTATCTAAATACTGTTATTGATCCTCGGATGAGAACGTCTCATGTCCTGACAGGAGAGCGTCCTGCGAGTCACCGACAGGAGACACTGAGGACGTTTCAGGTTATTTGTCCTCGACGCCACTCGACGAGACAAACGTCCACATGTCCAGTGACAGGAATCAAACCTCGCTGCTTCAGGTCCAAACTGTGGCCTCACATGAATCATCTGATTTATTACAAAACCTTTTTTTTAATGAGCGATTCAAATAAAGACATTTCTTCTTACTCCACCTCAAATAACTACAATTAGAATCAGGTTTAATAGCAACAAGTTCACTCTTTGTTTTGAGGGACGGTAAAACTTGACCACATCTATTTGAGGGTTTAGGTTTAGGTTAGCTCTAACCCTAAGATCAGACAAAAGTCTAAAAGAAGTTACTGAGGTTATATTTCTATTCTTTAACATGAACCTGTACATTTCTCTGGCTCCACACGGAGCCTCAACCCTCAACAGACCTGAAATCATCATTAACCTTCATCTCAAGAGGATTTACTGCAAACTTCTTTAAAGACAACAACAGATTCTAAGACTTTCAATCAGATAAGAACTGGATTTGATGATCAACAGAAAATGAATCACAGGAGAAACTTTGACGGCAGCAGAACTGAAACAGGAAGTGAGCAGAACTCAGGGCAGAAGAGAAAAACCTTCTGTGACACGACTGAAGACAAGAGAGGTCAGCTCGGAGTCAGGGGGGGGAGGGGGAGAGGCCTTGGAGGGGGGGGGGGGGGGGGGGCACTGTCCAAAACGAGCCCTTTAATGAGCCCAATTACACGCCTTTAAAATGTGAGTGATGTAATGATGAGGCTCACTGTTGTGTAAGAGGAACGTCTTTGTCCTCACTCACACACACAGCTACAAGCTAACGGCTACAAGCTAAATGTTTAACATGCTCATCAGTTATTGATCGTCTCAAACTAATACACATGGTTCTCTGGTAGCGTTGTATTTCCATATGCTCACCGCCATTTTTGAATTAAGTTAAAGGAATGCACGCGGGGAGGAGTGAGGAGGCTACGTGAGGAGGCCCCGTGAGGAGGCTACGTGAGGAGGCTACGTGAGGAGGCTACGTGAGGAGGCTACGTGAGGAGGCTACGTGTGGAGGCTACGTGAGGAGGCTACGTGTGGAGGCTACGTGAGGAGGCTACGTGAGGAGGCTACGTGAGGAGGCTACGTGCGGAGGCTACGTGAGGAGGCTACGTGAGGAGGCTACGTGAGGAGGCTACGTGAGGAGGCTACGTGTGGAGGCTACGTGAGGAGGCTACGTGAGGAGGCTACGTGAGGAGGCTACGTGAGGAGGCTACGTGTGGAGGCTACGTGAGGAGGCTACGTGAGGAGGCTACGTGAGGAGGCTACGTGAGGAGGCTACGTGAGGAGGCCCTGTGAGGAGGCTACGTGTGGAGGCTACGTGCGGAGGCTACGTGAGGAGGCTACGTGAGGAGGCTACGTGAGGAGGCTACGTGTGGAGGCTACGTGAGGAGGCTACGTGAGGAGGCTACGTGCTGGGCCCCGTGAGGAGGCTACGTGAGGAGGCTACGTGCTCGGCCCCGTGAGGAGGCTACGTGAGGAGGCTACGTGTGGAGGCTACGTGAGGAGGCTACGTGAGGAGGCTACGTGTGGAGGCTACGTGAGGAGGCTACGTGTGGAGGCTACGTGAGGAGGCTACGTGAGGAGGCTACGTGTGGAGGCTACGTGAGGAGGCTACGTGAGGAGGCTACGTGAGGAGGCTACGTGAGGAGGCTACGTGTGGAGGCTACGTGAGGAGGCTACGTGTGGAGGCTACGTGTGGAGGCTACGTGTGGAGGCTACATGCTCACCGGCTGCGTAGCCTCCTCACGTAGCCTCCTCACAGGGCAGAGCACGTAGCCTCCTCACGTAGCCTCCATCCATAAACAAGAATTGGGCTTTAATATTGACAACCATGTTGCTGTTGCCTCAGAGTTCCCAAGCCACATCTGTGTGAGTCGTGCAATAACATCAAGTATTAATCTCAAATCTGAAACCGATCTAAACCACTGAAGGACTCTGACTGTGTGACAGTGACACAAGTCCACTCCCTGGACGTTTGGTAAGAACAGGATTGTTCAGCCTCGACCTCAGTCAGATGGTTCCTGTCTCAGTGGATCGTCTGTGGGGAACCTCTGGACTGCGGAGTGGAACCTGTGTTGTTCTAAATAAACAGTTTTATATGAAAGCAGTAAAAAGCGTCTCAGTATCGTCTAACTCTCTGTTTCCAGATGAAAACACTGACCCACAAACGGAGCTGCTGGGCCTGTCCACGTAATCCCATTCAGGCCAAGACAAAAGCTCTAACTGATGGTCTGCCCAGGAGCAACACACAGCAACAGCCTCAAACACGCAGCTGCTTCAGTTTCACTCGAACAAAGCAGCTCCACCACTCGGAAGAAAACCTGCTTCTTACAAACTGTAAATGACTCCGTGCAGAAGTGATTTCACTTCTCTGAAAACACGCAGCTCCGAACAATGAGGCCTCGACCAGGAGGCAGGGAGCAAGAAAACAACTGCAGAGAAATGCCGTGCACACAACACATCCCCTCACCACAAGAGCTGCATTGTGTTTGGTACCTGATGCATTAATCATCCCAGTTGAACCGAGTCCAGCTCTGCGGTCCAGCGTGGATTTGGAGAACCAGTTTTCTGCTGCAGCACGAGGCCAGACGGAGCCCGACTGAAAGTATGTGGAGCAACGGATCCTGCTTCATCATAGAAAACTGAGTCTGGATCAGCTTCAGTCAGGAATCTATGGTTATCTGTCACATTTAACACTTTAGGGCCAAGATAACATTTGTGTTTCAAGGTCTCTGGCTGTGTTACAACATTTCAACACAACAATTCTCTGCTGTGTTTCTCTTCGTCCGACAGTCGGACTCCAAACCAGAGTCAGAGAAACAGAAAACCAAGAAACCAGAGAAACCAGAGTCCAGCTCCGAGAGACGAGAGATCACAGTCAGTGCAGGTTCTAACATCTGGTTCCACGTCTCAGCCCAAATGGAAGTTTAATGACTCTGGAAGCAAAGTTATTGTTCTCAATCCTGAAAAATATATCAATTTCTGTCCAGCCTCTGCTAACTAGCAGAGGAAAGATTACAGTGAACCATCCATAACACCACAGCTCCTCCAAGGTGAAGCCCATCACCTGGACCGCCCCCTGGTGCCTGACCGCAGTCTGACCCGGGTCGTCCATGAGGGCAGATAGAGGTGTGGACACGTCTCCATTGAGAAGCATCGTGACGTTCACTGATCAGTCCCAGCGCTGAGTCATCGTTACACGGCTGCTTCAGGACAGACGCTGTAAAGATCGTCCAGTCGCACTCTGACCTCACTTTACACCTTTACAATGAACAACTGGCGTGTAACTGGCGTGTTGCTGGCGTGTTGCTGCTGCTTCAGCTTCGTCTGACTCCGTGGGAGAAAAACAGGAACGTATGGAAACCATCACATGCTTCAGCAGAGGAGCTGGTTTGTGCAGCGTCATGCTAATGAGACACCCATCTCTGTGACGTGACACATTCCCTGGATCTGAACCATCAACCCTGACACAACTCGTGGGGTCCGTGTGCCGGGACCCCATGAGCACAGTAGAACTCCACAGACACACACAGTCAGCGTTTGCCTCTGACTAGCGACTCAGCGTTTCAATGTGACTCACAGGAGGCTGCAGAGGTCAGAGGTCACCCGGCAGCACAGTTTAAGCAACATTGGGAAATTTTTTGTTCTCCAACTTTAAGTAGAAACATTTCCTCTCATTTCCTCTTTAACGGTTTAAAACTCTCCACTGTTGCGCTGGTTCCACCCGGTGGAGTTTCCAGCCTCTTAGTCAACCGTCTCTTTCTGATTGGTTCTTATCGGTCGTGACCCCGAGGTCACATGGCCTGACGGGAAACATTCCTGCAGTTATGACAAGGACAGAAAAACATTACGTTTCACTACCGTTGATTTAATGGTCCAAGTTTTATATTATCAAAGAAGTGAAGGACAAGGGCAAGGTCACAACTCAAAGTTCTGGTTTCTGAACAAACATCGAGTTTAACCTGAACGACTCGGAGTGAAGAACCCGGCCTCAGCGCAGCCCCGGTGAGAGCAACCGGCTCGCTGCCACTTTAATCTCCGATACTGAGCCGGATCAAACACCGAGGAGGGAAGAGTTCCATGAATAGAAAGAAAGACGGAGGGAGAGAGGGAAATTTAAATAAAACTAATGAATACATTAAAGCCTCTTTTATCTGCGTCCTAATGGATTTACATCCTAATCCGCCGGCGCTGAGGACGCGCTGAGACGAGGGTGAGACGAGGGTGAGACGAGGGTGAGACGAGGGTGAGACGAGGGTGAGACGAGGGTGTGTTCCTGTGACCTTCAGTCGCAGACGAGTCCAGCAGGTGGAAACAACCATCATTGACCACTTTCTGTCTCTTATACAGTGACATGGCAGGAAAAACCATTCCAGCAGGTTGGTTTGCACCATATGTGAGGGGGGGGGGGCTCACGGGACCTGGAATCAGGGGAACATCGAGTCGGGGGTGAAACAAACTGAACACCGGTCAGACTCACTCAGTTGGTCAAACAGAAGATTTCACTCCGAGCTGAAGGGAAACAAATTAACTACAAATTGTGACTAGCATTAATGTTCAGATGACATCACCAGGACTCAAGAACCCAGTTCATATAAATCTATAAAACCTGCTGTTTGTGGGATTGTTGGGTCTCATGGAGAAGGTGTCTGGATGAGACATGAGGAGAGGTGACCCTTCTGTTTATCACGTGTGTTAAACTCTGTTGTTGTTTATGTTGTTATTGGTGACTGTGTATGAACTGGATTATTTACACCAGGACGTCAGACGAGTTCATCAGAGACGTCCTCCTCCTGCTGTCTCCAGCTGACCCCAGACACTCCCACAGTCCTGGTCTCGTCCTCACAGCGGAGGACAGGAAACCTCCACCCGGACGCTGCTGTGGAGTTTTCTGGAGAGTCGGGAGGAGGAGCTCCGCCGCCCTGCAACCCAATCTGACCCAGGACCAGCCCCAGACAAAGCAGCGCAACACGCCCTCCTGCTCTTGTTCAGGAGCCAGAGCCTGGAGCTGCGTTCGGCTGCAGCATCTCGTAGATCTGGGTTTGTACCATGTGACCACAGAATGCCACCAAGAAACTAAATGCATTGTGGGAATCCCCCCCCCCCCAATCTGAGAACGTTGGGACTCACCCTCGTTCTGGATCCAGAGCGATGGCCCTCGGCTGGTCCAGCTCCTGCCAGAACAAAACTTTCCTCAGAGACCCGTCCAGCTCCGCCACCTCCACCCGATTGGTCTCTGAATCCGTCCAGTACAGTTTCCTCCCTAGCCAATCACACGCCAGTCCGTCCGGGGAGGCCAATCCCTGCACCACGATCTGCACCGTGCTGGCCCCCGACTGGTTGAAGACCGTGCGTTTGATGGCCTCCTCGCTCACGTCGCTCCAGTAGATGAGGCCTTGGGAGTAGACGTAGTCCACGGCCGCGGCGTCTTCTAGCCCCCCCACCACCACCGTGGCGTTGGCCTTCTCGTGAGCCGCGTCCACGAGCCGGAGGTCCCGTCGGTTTGCATACAGCAGCAGGGGCACGGCTGCAAGAGACCAGAGATCAGAGTGAGGACGAGGTGAGACACTGAAGAAGAACCGGCTGAGAAACCGACTTCAGCTGGTGAAACTAACTTCACCTGGGGATTTGTTTACCTCTGAAACATATATTATATGGAACATAAATTATTTTGGTAAATTGGAGACTCAAAATGAAGATGAGTGAGATTCTGAGTTTCATCTGTAAAACGTTCAGATGATTTCATATTATTCTTCCCTCTTGTATTTATGTTCATCACTGATCTCATGAAAACAAAAGGAGACACACGTGTGAGAAGCTTCTGCTTCTTTTCTCTTGATGCTGGTTTTTTTTGGTGAAAATCTATTTTCCCGTAGATAAAAGTCGTGAGGTGATTTGTTCTGTTTCTGGTGATCACAGTCCCTGACTGAACCGGGGGTCTGGGCCCCTGTGGCCCCCCCGCCGGCTCCTGGCCTTCGTCCTAACCCACAACCTGACACATCAGAGCGGAGGCCGCCAGCAGCCCCCCCGCCTTTGTTGACTTGACTTAAGGTGGAATTTCCATCTGTAAATATTTGTACAAAAGCATGAAATCGAAACCTCAACCGAGTTTCTCCAAAGAGCCGAACGCCAGGAACCACGGGAGGAAGTGACATCACCACGACGGGTCAATCAGATGTGATTACTAATCAATAAGAAATACAATTTAGACTTTGTTGTGTTTTTATTCCAATTTTACCACAAGTGGTCGTTTAATGATTAGTCAAAGGTTTTCTATCCGAGACCGAAGATGATGACTTCATTAAATCTAATAAATGTTTATCAGCTTGTTTTTAATCTCTTCTCCCAAAATAACATGAACTGTAACACAACAACACAATCTGTGTGTAGCTAAGTGAACTCTGCAGGTTAATGACACAACAACAGTGTGTTCACATGTTTGTGTTGTTGTGTGTTTCTGTGTCTTTAGATGTTTGTGTTGTTGTGTTCGCATGTTTTTGTTGTTGTGTGTTTACATGTTGGTGTTGTTGTGTGTTCACATGTTTGTGTTGTTGTGTGTTTCAGTGTGTGTTCACATGTTTGTGTTGTGTGTTTGTGTGTCGCTGAGTGACTCGTCCATTAGCATGTGAAGCTAACGGTGCTAACCGGGATCAAAGGTTTGTCTGAGTTACAAAAGACAAAGTTATCAAAGCGAGAAACTTCATTAAACTGTGACCCTGGTTAGAGGAGGCGGGTTAAACCGTGAATCTATCCCGGGATATCCCCCCGCTAACACGGGAGTATGTTTGTGGTTTCGCTCCCGGAGTTCCCGGAGCTCCAGCAGGGGGCGGGAAGCTAAGCTAGCGTTAGCTCCGCAGGAGTAGAGCCCGGAGCCGAGGTCCCGGCCCGGACCCAGCTAACACCAAAGCCCCGTTAAAGCCTCCTCTCCCCGGGAAATGAGTGAGTGTGTCCGCGGACCCACCGGGGCATAACTCACCTCTGATGAGAAAACAGAAACTACACAACAACACGCTCCGCAGCACGACACCCATCTTTCTCCGCGTCTCGGCCCTGGCGCCGCGCTCCGCTCAGCGGCCTCTTCCCATCGCTGCGGCCGCTTCCCGAGCTCTAAAGGCGGATTGAAACACACAGGCGGGTCGCGGTGGAGCTGGGGGTCCGTCACACGGTGGCCGCTTCCATCCCGGGGTTCTGCGACTGTTCGCTGGGTTTAGATCCAGAGTCGGTGGCGCTCACATTGTCCTGCAGGAGGAACGAGGAGGAACGAGGAGCAACGATGTCTCCTTCCGCCAGAGGAAGCTGCTCCCCCCGCCGCTGCTCCTCCTCTGCTCCCCCTCCTCCCTGGTTCTATTGTTGTTCTACACACACACTCACTCACTCTCACACACACACGTAGACACATGCATATACGTATACGTTCACAAAAGTATATGTGCACATGTATGTATACACACACACACACACACACACACATAAACACACAGACGGTCACACACATAGACATACTATATACACACTATATGCCTTCTTCTGTATTTATTTGTAGAACATCAAATCATAACATAATATCTCAGAGATAGGGGGAGAGAGAGACAGACAGAGAGAGAGAGAAGGGGGGGAGAGAGACAGAGACACACAGAGAGAGAGAGAGACAGACAGAGAGACAGACGGGGGGAGAGACACAGAGAGAGAGAGAGAGAGAGAGAGGGACAGAGAAAGGGGTAGAGAGAGGTAGAGAGAGAGAGAGAGAGACAGAAAGAGAGAGGGGTAGAGAGAGAGAGAGGGGGGTAGAGAGAGGTAGAGGTAGAGAGAGTGAGAGGGGTAAAGAGAGAGAGAGAGAGAGATAGGGACAGAGAGACAGACAGAGAGAGGGGTAGAGAGAGGTAGAGAGAGAGAGAGAGAGAGAGACAGACAGAGAGGGGGGTAGAGAGAGGTAGAGGTAGAGAGAGTGAGAGGGGTAAAGAGAGAGAGAGAGATAGGGACAGAGAGACAGACAGAGAGAGGGGTAGAGAGAGGTAGAGAGAGAGAGAGAGAGAGAGGGACAGAGAGACAGACAGAGAGGGGGGTAGAGAGAGTGAGAGGGGTAAAGAGAGAGCGATAGGGACAGAGAGACAGAGAGACAGAGAGAGAGAGAGAGAGAGAGAGAGAGAGAGAGAGAGAGAGAGACCAGGAGCAGCTTCAGGTTTCTTCTCTAACTTGTTTAATTAATTTTTTAGTGCGGATCAGTTGAAATGTCCTCACAAAGGTACAAGTACAGGAGCAGCAGTGCTTGTTGTGTTATTGTTGTGTTGTTGAGCATTGGCAGGTCCTCCCAGTGTCCAGCAGAGGTTCACATCCCACTGTCACCAGCACCTGGGACCGGATCCACTGGTCCCACAGCTCCGGACCATGAGGTTCTGTTGATGGAGCAGATGAGAGGCTGCGGACGCTGATTGTGTTGTTTTTATCTTATTGAAACTTAAAAGGTTTAAGTTCTGAAAATTAAACATTTGTAGGAAACGTTAGAGACAAATAATATGAGAGAAATTGTCATAATGACCTGAGCAATAGAATCTATAAAAAATTAAATCACTATCATACAGACCATGATAAACTTTTGAATTCATTTATTCTAAAAACCACAAACACACACACGTTTAAAAATCACATTTTTTAATCTTTACAGGAACAAAACATCAAATTTTGAACCAAAGCTTCACTTCACAAAACAAGACAGAATATTATAATAATAATAAAAAGAATCATAAATGAATCAATGTACAGAGTTTTCAGTGCCTGCTGCTGCCCCCTGCTGGTCGCCCCAGCTCCACCAGCATATGAAAAACAATGTAATATTGAAAAAGGATCACGTTTAACCCGCAGGTAACGATCAGTGCATCGCTGCTCACATCAAACTTTAATTCATGTGTGAAACGAGAAAAATGTGAAGAAATATAAAAACCGCACAGTGAAACTATCACAGGCTCGTGTGGGAGTAAAAAGACATGCACGAGAACTTTACACACGAGGGACTCGACCCCACGGTGAAAAGGCCTCGACTGACGACGGCCCAGAGTCTGTGTGCGACCCGCCCGTGCATCAGTTCCACTTCAGACGCTTCCTGAGTTTCTGCCTATGAAATATTGCTGTGGTTCCTCGTTTCTTCTGAAGCTTCCCTCTGAGGTCATTGAGACAGTTATGATTTTAAAAAGTTCTAATCTCTGGGAATAAAAGTCAGTTATTAAAAACAATGAATCATGAGAAAAGCTTCAGTTCTGAATTTAAAGCCAATCAAAGAGGAAAGTTGTTTATCTGTGGAATAAATAACATGATTCTTTTTTATTTGGCGAATACAAAACAGAAGAATTCTCAGAAAATGTCTCAACTCTAAAGATAAATTTGATGGATTCTGAGAATTTTCATTTGAAGTTTAACCAAATAACAGATACAAATATCTGATTGTTCAGACATCTGTGTGATACTGGAAAGTAAAATCTGATGTTTTGGAAAATATGAAAACTGCCGATGAGGTTTCATTCAAAATTTAGAGATTGACATTAGAGAAGAAACTCAAAATCAGATTTTATATAAAGTAAACAATCTCATCCGGTTCTGAAATACAATGATAACAATTCAGTGCTATGGACACAACAAGAAAAACATTCTTACCTTTCATATACAAAATTTAAATTCAAAGAATTATAAATCTTTTAGAAGTAAAATCTGAAGATTTTGCCCAAAGTTTTGACTCAGAACTAAATAAAACAAAGTTTAAATATTGAATCCGATCTTTGTTTCAGACACAAGGTTGAACATGAAGAGAATCGCTAATAAAACTAAGAGCAGACAATGTGACGATATAACAATCAACAATATTAATAATGGATTTTTCTATCATGTGCGAGTTGTTTGTTTAATTTCCGTGACAGTGGTAAAATACAATTTTTTTGTATCATTTAAAATCACCGTGCTGAAAATATAATTTTCCTGTCTGATTTTGAATGAACCTAGCCTGGATGCCAGACGAACTTAGCCCCGCCCACAACAATTTGGTCGGGCAGTTCGGTCTGGAGTCGCTCCATTGGGAAAAAATTATGGCCCGACCGGGCCAACCAGATTGTCAGGGCGGGCTTTATACGATGATTGACAGATGATCAACGGTAACGTAATCAAGCACGTCATCACAGTGCCCTCGGGTTGAATTCGTTTTCAACAAACATGGCTGCCACTGGCGAGCTGAGATGTGTAGATGCTGCCATTGAGTCTGTTTTAGAAGACATCGACAGCGCATTCATTTTGAAAGAGGAACACAGAACGTGGAGGCGACGCCAGAGCACCGCGCTAATCCCTATCGCCCCGGCGCTTGGCTGTTCACACCGGACACTGAAGCGACGCTGAACCGCCGGGCAGCGCTAATAATATCACCCGTTGATCCAGTAGATCGCTGCACGGCTTTGTGCCGGTCACACCGGAGGCTGAAGCACCGCGCTGCGCCAAGGCTGCCTCGCGGTGCTTCAGCCTCCGGTGTGACCGGCACAAAGTTTTAACATGGGAGTGGATGGGAGCCAGCTGTTATTTAAGGCTTGGCGCTGCGCTGAAGCGTCCGGTGTGAACCCGGGTTAGTAAATAACTCACAATGCGTTGCTTAGCATACGTCACATACTACGTTGCTCTGATTGGTTGTAGGTCTATCCAATTGAGCGAAGAGGAATTTTACTTCCTGGTCAGTTGAAACACGCCCCATCATTTTTTCCCAATGGAGCGACTCCAGACCGAACTGCCCGACCAAAAATGTTGTGGGCGGGGCTAAGTTCGTCTGGCATCCAGGCTAGAATGAACCTTCATTTCAGACGTCTTCCAAATTAAATGAAAAATAAATAAAATATGAGATCTTGAATCTTATAAATCAAAATTTCCTGTGATGGATTTTTCACATGTTTGTTTCTACACAGTAATTTCATCAGTGCATCGTTCGTGTTCTTATTCTAGAGAAATAAATAAAGTTACAGAGTGTAAATAAAGTGAAGACTCGACTGTGTCGTGACGTCGAACCTCTCGGACCAATCACATTCCACCTGCTCTCAGTTTAACGTTCTGAACTGCGTCACATGATCTGGTCACGTGACTTGTCCTCCTCACACCTCGTAGTGCAGGTCGTTGAGCTCCAGTCTCGTGTAATGGCGTCTGTCGAAGGACTCCATGGCCTTACGTCCACCGACAGCCAGAGCCAGCGTGAGCACGGCGAGCCCCAGCACCATGAACGCCACCACGCCGCTCTTCACTGCCCCCCGAGACGCTACCGCGTTCCCCCCCCCGGCACTCGAGCTCTGGACGGCGTCTTTAGGGACGATAATGAGGCTCTCAGCCGGAGACGTCCTCACGGGGGACGACTCCGTGGTCCAGGGAGGGGGGGTGGTAGTGGTGGTGGATGTCATAGTGGGAGGAGGGGTGGTGGTGGTGGTGGTGGTCATAGTGGGAGGAGGTGTGGTGGTGGTGGTGGTCAGAGTGGGAGGGGGGGTGGTCATTTCAGTGGTCGGCTCTGGTTGGTGAGCTGGCGTTGCAGCAGGAAGTGATGTCGTGGAGCTCGGAGTCGTCGTCACAGGATGAGCTTTTACTTTCTTTGTGGTTTTATTTTGTTTTCTACTGGTTTTGTTTGTTTTTTTCATGGTGACGTTGGAAACTGTTGTTGTTGTTGTTGGTTTAGTTGTTGTTGTAGTTGTTGTCGTTGTTGTTGTAGATGTCGTCGTCGGTGTAGTAGCCGTCGTTGTTGGTGTAGTTGTTGTAGTTGTCGTCGTTGTGGTTGGTGTAGTTGTCGTCGTTGGTCTAGTTGTTGTTGCTGGTGTAGTTGTCGTTGTTGCTGGTGTAGTTGTCGTGGTTGTGGTTGGTGTAGTTGTCGTTGTTGGTCTAGTTGTTGTGATGCTGGTGGGGGCTGGAGTTACCACAGGCATGGTGGCGAGGATGATGACGGGTGGAGGAGCTGTCGTAGTGGCTGGTGCCTGTGTGGTTGTTGGCGGTGAGGATGTGGTTGTTGTTGTGGTGGGTTGTGTAGTTGTTGTTGTACTTTGTGTGGTACTGGTGGTTATAGTCGGAGGTAAAGTCGTGGGGGTGGTGGTGGTTTGTGTTGTGGTTGTCGTTACAGGTGTCACTGTGGTCGGGTGAATCAAACCTGTGAAACAAAAAAGATAGAAACAATAAAAACCTAAAGACTCATTAAATATCTGACTCACCAACTGACTCACTAACTCTCTCACTAACTGACTGACTGACTCACTCACTCACTGACTGACTCACTAACTCTCTCAATAACTGACTCACCAACTGACTCACTAACTCTCTCACTAACTGACTCACTAACTGACTGACTGACTGACTCACTAACTCTCTCACTAACTGACTCACTCACTAACTGACTCACTCACTGACTGACTCACTCACTGACTGACTCACTCACTGACTGACTCACTCACTCACTTACTGACTAACTCACTAACTGACTCACTCACTCACTTACTGACTAACTCACTAACTGACTCACGAACTGACTAACTCACTCACTCACTAACTGAATGACTAACTCACTAACTCACTAACTCACTCACTCACTGACTGACTAACTCACTCACTAACTTACTGACTAACTCACTAACTGACTCACGAACTGACTAACTCACTAACTCACTAACTGACTGTCTCACTCACTCACTAGCTGAATGACTGACTCACTAACTGACTCACTCACTCACTCTCTCACTAACTCACCCACTCACTAACTTACTGACTAACTCACTAACTGACTCACTCACTCACTAACTGACTAGCTCACTAACTCACTAATGAACCGACCTATCCTAGGCTAGGTGACTCGGACTAGCTGCCTGTGTGTCCTGGTGACATCACAATGAGCCGTGCTGTGATAGGCTGACCTTTGAAGATGTCGTAGGTGTTGGTGGTGTTCGGAGCTTTGGTTAACGGACAGTCCGCCTCCGACTGGCAGTGGAACAGGAAACAGTTTCCTTCTCCGGGGTGTTTGTTCCCACTGAACACGGCCATGTTACACTTTGCTCCTAAACACACATGAACAAACACACACACATTAGAACAACACAAGTTTATAAAGGTGTTATATATATTTATAATGTTTTACACAGTAGTTCTGTGAGGTATTTAAGACTTATCTAGATTAATTAGATATTTAATAAGTTTCACATGGTATCAAAGCCTCTTCATCACTGGGAACGCTGTGAGGACAGATCTCCAGCACTTGACCTTGCAGCGACCTCCAGGGGGCGTTGTCTCTCACCTGGTTTGACGTCCTCCGAGCAGCAGGCGAGGATACACTCCCTCTCGGAGCCGGACGCCCGAGTGTCCATCACCGTGCCGGCTCTGGTCACGGCCACTCGCACGTTGACTCTGGCGCTCTGGTGTTGTCTGGAGAAACACGTCTCCGGCTCCACAGCCGACACAGGAAGTGATGCCAGCAGCATCATGACGGCGGCGGCAGAGGCGAGCCGCCGGCGTGTCTGCGAGGTTCGACTGGCGTCGGGAAGAAACATGGCGGCTGGAGGTCGACTCTCGGAAACAACTCGGTGTCGACAGGAGTTCAGAGATTCACACGAACCTTCTGCAGAAGAAACAGGAAACAGTTCAGTTCAACTTCCCCTTTGTGACAAACCAGAACGTTTCATTAAGAAAACAACACTGCAGTTTTCTATACATCATAAAACTATAATAACTTGTGGAACAAAGCACCAGGAGTTCGATGGAGGAAGAGAGAGACTCAAAGACTTTTACATAACTTCTGAGATTGTCTACAAACTGTAAAAACTTCTGAACACGAGTCAGTGAATCGTAAACTTAACAGAACCTTTAGAAAACCTGCAAAAGAAAACTGGATCGATTCTGACCAACAAACTCCAATAAAGACTTCTGATTTAACTGAGTTAATTAGAGACTCACTATTTCTTTAAAGGCAAAACAGATCTAATTAGAATTCGTTAAACAACCAATCACAAGCTAAATCTGGGTTTTTAAAGGTTAGAAGTTCAATAAAGTTTCAAACTGCAGCTGTTTGTCCTTTTGAAGTGTTTCCACATTGAGCCGAGGACGTGATTGGACCTGAACATTTGAGTCGTCACTCAACACGTTTCCTCTGCTTCTCAGATCTGATGACAACAATAGAACACACAAACAGAAATAGAAACCAGTCTGAGGTGGAAATAGAAATCTAAAAATGGAACTGGTTCTTTTTTTAGATTCTGCTGAAGTTGAACGAGGTCGTTGAGATTCTAACGAGTAAATCTGAACATGATTCAATGATTCTTTGGAGACATTTTAGCAGGAAGTTAAATATTCTCTAAACCACAGTGTTGACTTCTGTAGCTTTGACTCTTCAGGTTTTCAGATCAGAAGTTAAAGTCAGAGACTCGGAGACTCACCGGAGAGAAGCTTCCTCCATCAGATGCTCGGCCGCTCTGAGGATCCAGAGTCCACAGATCTGGACTTTGACCCGTCTGTTAGAGACAAGACGTGTTATTACATATTATCTGTGACTGACGTCTGACACAACAACAACCAGGTTATTAACCAGGTCGAGAACCAGGATCGCCCCCTGGTGGCTAACTGCAGTGTCAGTTGTAAACCTCCTCCACGTAAGCAGATGGGACATGGACCAGTAGAAGATAAATACATGTTTGTAAAGATGTTTCTGTGATTTCAGTTCTTTTCTCTGATGTTTGTTCACGTTTCTGATCAGTTTGGATCTATTTGTTATTTGATGATATAAAAACAGGCGGAGATGTGATGATTGACAGCTGCTTATTATTATTTAACGTATGATATTGTCATTCATATTAATGATAAATACAAATTAAAGATGTAAAATCTGTGAGAATCCTCAGTTTAAATGAGGCAGAATAACCGCAGGCGAAGAGAAGCTTCAGGTCAGCGAACAGCTGAGCGAACAGCAGGCGAAGACGTGTCCGTCAAAGTGAAGGAAGCGAACAGAAGTCGCGCCGGAGCCCAGAGGCCTCGAACTCAGCTCGCTGCTGCGGCTCATCGACCCGTTAGCTGGTTAGCTTCGAGGCTAATGGGACCCGGACAAAGCGAACACAACCCGTTTAATGCTGGAGTGTGAATGCGCATCGTTAGCATAATGCTAACAAGCTCAAGCATTTAAATAAGTTAACGTAGCCTGTTAGCTGGATGCTAACAACGCTAAAGAGTTTCAATGCGTTAACGTTGCCTGTTAGCTGGATGCTAACAATGCCAAAGAGTTTCAATGCGTTAACGTAGACGATTAGCTGGATGCTAGCCCCCGTCTTTGTGTAACAGTTCGCCGCTGGTTTGTTCCACCTGCCGCGCGAACATGTCATCACACGGAGCCGGGACGGTTTATTCAACCCGGGTTTAATGAGCTCTAACCCGGGTTTTAACCAGCTTGTACCCGGGTTTAATTTAGATCTAACCCGGGTCTCCATCCACATTCGTACCTTTCTTTTCACCGAGGACGCAGATCACCGCGACGCCGCATCCGTCCCTCCTGCGTCGGTCAGAGCTCAGAGGAAGAGTCGGTGTGTGGAGCCTGGAGCTCCGCAGCGGGGAGCTGAGATCTGCCGACCCGGTTCAGTCCCGGTTCAGTCCCGGTCCGAGGCGGGGAGCAGGCTGCAGCGTCCCGGGAGACATTTCGCCCAACAAATGTTCATTAAAGCTTCATGAGAAGAATCCGAGTTTCTGTTCAAATCCTCAAATGTTCTGCTGCTGCTCTGGAGAGGAGGTGATGAGGAGGAGGAGGAGGAGGAGGAGGAAGATGATGAGGATGAAGAACATGAAGCTCTGACCCACTTCAGTCTTTGTCCTCCAGAGGAAGATCCAAAAACACAGAACAACCAATATCACCATCACTAATATATTATATATCTAAAATAAAATCACAGGTATCATCACCTCACATCTTTTTAACATGAAACACAATTGTTATGTTTTTAAATGTATTAAAGCTCTGGAGGCACAATAAATATAAATGTATGATCCTATTATACATATCAAAGAAATATTTTACTGGGGAATCATTGAATACGTTTGTAGAAAATCTCAAGTAATGTCCAGAATAACAACCACTAACACCCTGTGGTCACTGGGGGGCGCTGTGGGTAAATGTGATAGTGGGAGACTTATTGCATTTCTTATTTTTCAAGCTCTGATAAATACTTTTACAAATCCAACATTTCGTTTTGTTCTTTTGAGAAACACTTTCTTTCTGCTATAAAATAAAAAATATTACCCGGTTGGTTTACTTGTTCAGGATTTTAGAGCTTTAAAAGTAAAATGACGCATTTGTCAACAGTAAAAAAGTTATTAGACGTAATATCTCCATCTAGTCAAATTATGGATTTATAATTTAAATAAGTATAAATATTGAATAAGTGTGTGTCCAGAAAATAGAAAAGGGAGAGAGAGAGAACTATCTATCACCTTTGAATTTAATATAACTAGGAGGTTTCTGGTATAACTGCAGTATTTCACTGTATAAAACTATTATATATTATACTCTAATAAATACCAGTACTATACAGTATGAAGCCGCATCTTCCACTCTAGCAAATACTTCCCAATAAAAAGCATTTCAAAACAAAAGAATGGATTCACTCAACAGAAACACCCGAGAGCTTTTATTTTGAAACGGTGTCCGACAGTTAAAGAACAGATAAACATTGAAGCTGCATTTTGTGAGACCTTGAATCTCCAGAAGAGCAGAGCAGCTTCTGAAGCTCAGATTCCACAGCTCGTCCCTGAAGCTCTGAACATTGAATCATGTTTCAGCTCCTTGTGTAAAATATCACGAGTGTGAACATTGAACTGAAGACGAATCACAGGTTCAAGCTTCGTCAGTAAAACACATTTTCAACAGATCTACACAAATGAGGGAAACAAAGTTGATAGAGATAAACAATTGTTTACATTACATGAGGTCATGTGATCAGTGGCGTGATGAAGAAGTCACGGTTAAAGAATCTGGATCGTTAATCACGAGCAGCGTCGACTTCTTATCGGGGCAGAAATGAGCTTCCATACGTTTCGTCCTCGTGGGAATCAAACTTCTTCAGAAACATTTTTACTCGTTTGTCCAGAGACTCAATCACATGACTTCATGGTCGACCTCGTCCCGACTGTCCCACATCAACAAGTCCTCACACAGCCTCGCACATCTCCACGTCCTCCTGACCTCCCTGAGCCGCCGCCGCATTCTTCTTCTTCTTCTTCTTCTTCTTGTTCTTCTGTGTCGGAGCTGAAGACGAGTCGGGCGTCTTCTTCTGTGGTGGAGCTGCTGCTGCCACTGAGGACGACACAGGAGTGAATGTGGATCACGATTCACGATTCCTCACGTGTAGATGAGCTCTTACCTTCCATGGAGGCCTTCTCCTGCTGCATGTGCATCAGCTGTTTGAGCAGCTTCCGCTTCTTCTTCCCCGACAGAGTGATGTTCGCCCTCGGACTGGAGCTGAAACCATGTGACCGGAATCAAACCAGGGATCCAAATCATTCATCCATCAATAACCAGCTCATCAATCATCTGATCACACACATGGAAACTAGTTTAACCCTTTAGAGTTATATTTATATTATATGTTAGAGTCAAACTAAGTCCCTGGTTCTCTCACTTCCTCTTCTTCAGGTGATGGATGGTGATCAAACCCGAGTCGACCACGGCGCCGACGATCTGACGCTTCTTCTTCTTCTCTCGACCCAGAACCCGCCGCCGCTTGAAAAGGTTCCGACCGAGTTCCTGCAAAAAACATGAAGTACTGTGACTACATGAAGTACTGTGACTACATGAAGTACTGTTACTACATAAAGTACTGTTACTACATAAAGTACTGTGACTACGTGAAGTACTGTGACTACGTGAAGTACTGTGACTACGTGAAGTACTGTGACTACATGAAGTACTGTGACTACATGAAGTACTGTGACTACATGAAGTACTGTTACTACATGAAAACTGTGACTACATAAAGTACTGTGACTACATAAAGTACTGTGACTACGTGAAGTACTGTGACTACATGAAGTACTGTGACTACATGAAAAACTGTGACTACATAAAGTACTGTTACTACATGAAAAACTGTGACTACATAAAGTACTGTGACTACATAAAGTACTGTGACTACGTGAAGTACTGTGACTACGTGAAGTACTGTGACTACATAAAGTACTGTGACTACATGAAGTACTACGACTACATAAAGTACTATGAATACATAAAGTACTGTGACTACATGAAAAACTGTTACTACATGAAGTACTGCAACTACATAAAGTACTGTGACTACATAAAGTACTGTGACTACATGAAAAACTGTTACTACATGAAGTACTGTAACTATATGAAGTACTGTGACTACATGAAGTACTGTGACTACATGAAGTACTATGACTACGTGAAGTACTGTTACTAAATGAAGTACTGCAACTACATAAAGTACTGTGACTACATGAAGTACTGTAACTACATGAAGTACTGCAACTACATAAAGTTCTGTGACTACATGAAGTACTGTTACTACATGAAGTACTGCAACTACATAAAGTTCTGTGACTACATGAAGTACTGTAACTACATGAAGTACTGTAACTACATGAAGTACTGTACCAACATGAAGTACTGTAACTACATGAAGTACTGTAACTACATGAAGTACTGTTACAGTGGTACTGTAACTACAGTAACTACACTACAGTGTACATTATCAGTATGATTAGCTCACAGTACATGTATTTATAACATAGTATAATCTCACAGTCCATGTACATGTATATATAACATAGTATAATCTCACAGTCCATGTACATGTATATATAACATAGTATAATCTCACAGTCCATGTACATGTATATATAACATAGTATAATCTCACAGTCCATGTACATGTATATATAACATAGTATAATCTCACAGTCCATGTACATGTATATATAAACTCACGGTCTTCGGTCTGTTGATTTTTCCTCCGGACGTCATTTTGTTTCTCACGTGGAGCTTCTTCTTCTGCGCTTTAAATCAATCATAAACTTCCGGGTTCTCTACCACAGCTATCTTCTTCTTCGTCTGTTCAGGGTAGGACACTGACGTTCGGCCACGTGAGCGCCACCTGCCGCGGTGACGAGAGAACTACAACAACCGTGTTTTCACACAGAGATCGTCTGTGTTTGAACTTTACATTTATAGTTGTTTCTAGTTTCCAGAGAGAACTGTTTATGAGATAAAGTATTCAGATCTGAATAAGAACAAAAGAGATGATGGTTTCTGTCTCTGAACATCTGGATCAGATCCATCTGAGAGGATCAGTGTCCATCATCATCATCATCATCATCATCATCATCATCATCATCATCATCATCATCATCAGTTCACGTTCAGTCATGTCCATAAAGAGACTCGACTTTGTGATTGGTTCATTTTTTCCTCGGTCCAGATAACCGTTGTCCGTCTGGAGCTTCAGGTCAAACTGGGATCCATGAATCTGAGCAGATCCATGAATCTGAGCAGATCCATGAATCTGCGCTGATTCATGAATCTGAGCAGATTCCACAGAGACTTTAACGATCTCGGACACAACATGAGCTGACCTACATTCGTCAAGCTGCTCTGAGGGTCTGGGATCAGTTTTACATGTCAGTTTTCTTTCTGCTGACTATTCGTCTGCTTTGCTTCGAGTGTTGGACGAGTTCCGAGCTTTGATCTCGATCCAGAAACGGATCCAAACTTTCTATGCTTTCTTTAACAGCTTCTATCTCATCTGAACGAGAAAAGGTTTCTGACTCTGCTTCGGACAAATCTGCCTCCAAACACAAACATTGATCCACAAGGTTCTTCACTTTCTCAGGAGCTTCCATTTAGTTCTTTGGAAACTTATTGAAACATTTCATTCAAAACCAGAAGCTGTGGATTTAGTTCAGAGGTCAGAGCTACAGCCTTTGACCTTCAGGCTGATGGAGAAATGACTCCACAGGTCAACTGGCTCATTGTCTGCTTGATTCATTATTTACTGATTTGTTTATGACATCTTCATTTTTGTTTTGTTTTTAAATCAAAAGCTGTTTTGAGTTTATTGTTAAATAAAACAGAAATTCTGCTACAAGAAAATGTCTGATTCATTTTACTGGAAAAAATATATACGAAGAATTTATTAATAATTTATGTTAATCAACTTTTAAAATATCATGTCAAACTTATGAGGACCGAGGATAGAACCCTGGGGAACACCACTTTCAGATATCTACCCTCGGTGGCAGAAAAAAATGAACATGAGTAAAGTTCCCGTCACTTGTTTTATTTGAGTTCTTTGACATCGAAGACACGGAGACGAAGCAGCTTCTGTCAAATGTTTAATCCGTTCAGTACAGGAAGTTGATCTCAGTGCAAGTGCCACAAACAACAATATCCAGCCGTGTTTGTTTATGTACAAATCTGAACTTTGGCGTTGAGAAGCAGAGCGAGTCGTGGAGGAAACAGACGCTGACGGCAGCGAGACAACGAACACAACATGTGAACAACATGTGAACAACATGTGAACAACATGTGAACAACATGTGAACTACATGTGAACAACAGCAGCAAAGAAACAAACGTCTGAACAGAGCGAAGAACAAAAGAAACACAGAAGACGACCGTCGTTTTTTCTTCATTTCTATCAACCACAAAAACAATGAACATGGTTTATATATTTATATTTATATATCTAAAGTGCATTATGGTACAAAAATATAGAGGGACAGCAGCACCTCGATACATTTACAAAATAAATACACCGTTCAGAAAAAATAAATTACCGCAAAAAATCCGACATAATTGGAATAAAAAAGAGAAAAGCGAGGATTCACAAAGATTAAAATCTGTCGCCCCACAGAGCATCAATACGTTTTTTTTAATCATATTTTGCTATGTATTCTGAGATATTTAGAATATTTACAGACAATAAATATTTTACAATTTCTTTCCAAACAATCCCGATTACAGTCGAGTGTAACACGAGCGTTTAGGAGTCGACTCCAACTCTCGTTTCTGAAACACAAAGAAAACACAAAAGACAAATGAGTTTAAAATCAGACAAATGTGAAGAAACATCCGTTTTTTATTTAATCAGTAAACACTTCTCATGAAGATTGACAGTGTTTTGATCAGTTTAAAGTGAGTCAGCAGATTGTATTGTTTAATTTATGTTTGACTCAAGAGGGAGAAGGATCCAAATGTTTTCAGTTTCCTTAGTAAAATGTATTTAAACAAATTCAATGTATTTTTGAGCCTTTGTCCAAGTCTCATAGGCTGTGATGTCCCTGCACAGCCACCGGGGGCAGCAATGAGCGACTAGTGAGTCACAAGTGAGAAGAAGAAACTAAGATTTATTGTTTAAGTTTTGTTACTTTCTGGATTTTTCTGAACTGGATGTAAATCTTCTGATTTAAATATGTTTGTTTCATTTGAACATTGAAACAACATTTCACACAGAATCGTAAACGAAGAAGAGGAGACTCACCTTCGTCAGTGTGACAGCGTTTTAAAGCAGCGCCCCCTGCAGGCCGAGCAGAGACCTCCATGCCTCCTCGCTCCGGCCTAACGAGCGCACCCTCCTCTTCCTCTTCTCGCCCTCCCTCCTCTTCCCGGCTCGTCCTTTCTTCTTCTTCTTGCCCGGAGACCTGAACGTGGGCGACTTGTTGGTTTCCTGCGGCAGGTTGGTTCCCTCCTCGTCCTCCAGGCCGAAGGCCACCGCAAGGTTCTTGGTTCCTCCGGCGGGTTTGGAGTGCAGGGTGCTTCCGGTGGTGCTGAGGTCGAGGCCCAGGCTGACGCCCGGCAGCCCCCCGCCGGCCCCGCTGCTGCCCCCCGCGGCTCCGGTGGTTCGGACCGGGAGGTCCCGGACCTCGGCCGTGTGGACCTCGTCCAGAAGCTCCTGAAGCCACATGCGGCGCTTGAAGTCCTGGAGGGCGCGACCTTTGTCGTGCATCAGCTGAGCGTGAGTGACCGAGCGTTTACTGCAGAGAGAGAGAGGACACGGTACTCAGTTAGTGTATGAGGGAGTACAAGTACACTGACAGGTACATTCAAAAGTACACTAACAAGTATAACAACTAGTGCACTAACAAGTACACCAACAAGTACACCAACAAGTACACTAACATGTACATTCAAAAGTACACTAACAAGTATACCAACAAGTACACCAACAAGTACACCAACAAGTACACCAACTAGTAAATCATCAAGCACACCAACAAGTACATGAACTACTACACTGACAAGTACACCAATAAGTACACCAACAACTACATGTTGAGATAAAGTGTGGAAACTAATAATAAAGCCACAAAATAATTTTCTTTGTTTCTAAACTTTGAACCAACAGTTTTTTAAGTTTCTGAGCTGATCACATTTATCTACCGAGTTTTTAATCCAATAAAAGTTATTTAAATATTATCATCCTGTATTTAAATGTTGGAAACGAGTCAATACGACAAAAGTCAGAAAAAACACTTCTGTCACATGAGTCACACACACACACACACACACACACACACACACACACACACACACACACAGGTGATTTACAGACAGGGTTCAGGGGTTCACATGTTTCACCAGCAGGGGGCAGAATAAGCACAGGAACTACTGAAGGATTCAAACAGGGCAGATCTCGATGATCACTAGGTGGCGCTGTGGCTCAGGGATTTGAACTCGTGACTCCTGGTGCATGGACCTGAGCTTTAACTTCATCTCTTCATCCTTCTGTCCTGTTTGGTCCTGTTTGGTCCTATTTGGTCCTGATAGGTCCTGTTTGCTCCAGTTTGGTCCAGTTGGGTCCAGTTTGGTCCTGATAGGTCCTGATAGGTCCTGTTTGGTCCTGATAGGTCCTGTTTGGTCCTGTTTGTTCCAGTTTGGTCCTGATAGGTCTTGTTTGGTCCTGTTTGGTCCAGTTTGGTCCTGATAGGTCCTGTTTGGTGCTGATAGGTCCTGATAGGTCCTGTTTGGTCCTGTTTGGTCCTGATAGGTCCTGTTTGGTCCTGTTTGGTCCAGTTTGGTCCAGTTTGGTCCTGATAGGTCCTGTTAGGTCCTGTTTGGTCCTGAGTGGTCCTGATGAGCGAGTCGTCCTCTCGATGGTCAGAGGTTCTTCAGCACTGAACGGTCGGAGCTTTGCTTTGCTGAGGTGTCGTTTTACTCAGAGTCTGAAATCTTAGAAAAACACGAGTTCGCTGCTCGAGGCCTGAGAACGAGGGAGACACACCTCGAGTGTCTGAGCACACAAACACACACGCACACACTCACACACACACAAAGACACACACACACACACTCACAGACACACACATACACACACACACAGGAAACACACACACACACACACACACACACACACACACACACACAGGAAACACACAGACACACACACACAGACAGACGAACACACACACAGACACACACTGGCTCAGCTGTCACACTTTCCCATGATGCACTCCTCCTTTATCTTTATCAAACTGTTTCTAACCAGCTTCAGGCTTCTGCTCCAGAATCAGATCGTTTCCTGTGAATCAGTTGAAGTTGGACCTCGAACCCGGTTCTGTCTCTGCAGGAGACCAGAGGAGGACGAGGCTCGAAGCTCATTGGCTTCTGGTCAAACGTGGAGGGTTTGAATCCTGGTGCGGAGACGTGGCCTCGACTCAGGACACAGAGAAAAGATCAAAGTCTCTCGTCTGTTTTCAGCTAAAAATCTGAAACTTTATAGGTTTTGAAAAATCAAGAAGAAAAAAACCTTAATCTGAAAATCCTGAAAGAAACGTTTGAGTTGAAGATTCTGACTTTTTAAAATTAATTTAAATAAAACGTCCTGTGTTTTTGTTTCTTCTGTTGAAAAGAACAGTTTTAAAATCATCTGCACATTATATCATATATCTTATGATCAATAAAGCACCGTAAAACCAATCTTCAGTTTTTTTGTGATTCAAAGAAAAAAAGGAGCAAATTCTCAGGAACTAAAGTTTAATGTTTTTTTCTTTACAGACGATTCACAAATGTTGAAAGTCAGAAACTTTTAATTCATTGTCTGAATAATTACTCGACTGTTTGTTTCAGATTTAAAGATTTTAATGAAACTCACACACGTTGATTTGAAACCTGTGACATCAATAAATCTAATTTCATCAGATTCCGTCTTTTTCTAATCAGCAGATGATGGAAGGTCAAAGGTCACGAGCGTTTACTTTCCTCTCAGGCGCGTTAACCCTCGTCCTGAAATCACAGGAGGGCTGTAGGTCGACTTCCCCCCCCGACACGAGCAGAGCAGACCCCACACACACACACACACCAAGACACACACACACACACACACACAGAAACACACACACATACACACACACACACACACACACACAGACACACACACAGAAACACACAGACACACACACACACACACAGACACACACACACAGGACACACACACACACACACACAGGAAACACACAGACACACACACACACACACACACACACACACACACACTCCTGTGAGTGGAAACTGCTGGAACCCGTTAACTTTCATGTAAACCTGGACGACACTTTAAAAACTCAACACTCGTCCTTCAGCAAAAACTTTAAACTACAACTGCTGCCACTGAAATGCATTTCAGATGTGACCCCCCACCACACACACACACACACACACACACACACACACACACACACACCTCCTGTTTAATTCCCTCTCCCTCGCTGATTAGATCCAAAAGCTTCTCAGAGATCGGATCTCCGAGGGAACCGTTCCCCGTGTGTCTGAGGTTCTGGCTCCGGGACCTGAAGGAGCTTTGTTCTGCTTCAGGCTCGGCGGCAGCAGCACATTTGCTTTGGTCCCCGGCCGAACATCAGAATTATTCATTTCCCTGGTAAAGACTCAGAGTGTTTGTCTGAGGACGGACAGCGGGACGGGGCGGGGGGGACAGAGGTGCGTCCGGGGGGGCATGCACACTGAGGTAAACACACAGGAAGCAAACAGCTGGACACATTTTCCAGCCGCTGCTCGCCCACCGTGCAGGAGCGAGGGGGGGGGGGGGGGCAACACATGAAAAGACAGATCATCACTCGGCTCAGTTTGAACAAATGAAATCCAGACTCACATTCTGCTGCTCAGGGCATCGAGGGGACGTCCGAAGTGCGGCACCGGGGAGCAGAGCAGGAACAGAGCGAAGCACCACTGCTGCAGGAGCCTCCTGGAGCAGAACATCTCTGAGGAGAAACAACAGCTTCAACAACAATCCTTCAGCGCCTCACAGGAGGACAGCAGCAGGGACACCTTCTGTCCCTCAGTTGGTCCCAGATCGCAAAGATCACAGCATCTATTCACCGTCCTTTTGCAAATGTCCACACAGAAAATCCAGGTGAGGACGAGGAAACAGAAATCCCACGAGCCCGAACGCATCCAGAGCTTTTTCTTTAAGTTCCTCAGAGAGAGAATTCCTGAGCGGGAGCTGATGTCACTGCAGGAGGCTGCAGGGCTTCTGATGGAGACGTCTGCTGAGATGTGAGCAGGTCTCAGAAGGGAAGAGGAGGACCGGGGAGCAGAGGACGGCCTCCGTCAGGGTCTGCCCACATCAGGGGAGTGAGGAGGCAGGAAGGTGGCGCTAGAGCAGCGCCTGCAGCTCCACCACAGAGCGCACCATGAGGAGAGAACCTCAGACTGTCAAACTCTAGCTCCACTTCAATGAGCAAAATAATGACACTTCTGAAATATGGAAACACAACGCGACAACTTTTCTTTACTTTGTAGTTTGAGCTGCGTTTTGTGAGTTCAAGCTTCAGGTGAAAAGATCGAGAGGCAGAAATGTTTTCTTTACCCTTTACATTTAAAAACTATATCTATTTAAATGATGAGAGCTCAGAAACCGTTTTACAGAAGGTTTGGTGAACGTTGCGGAGCGAGAAGATCGGAGACACACGTGTGGACGAGCTTCACGGATCAGGAGTTCAACATGAAACACATCATGAAGCAGGACGAGAACAAACTGATCCTGTGGAAGAAAATAACAAACTTCTTCAAGCCTCTAATAGAAAATATGAAAATATGAAGTGTGTTTCTGTTATCATTTACATCCATGAACAGCTTCACGTCACGTATGACACATGTGACAGACTGTCGTCGCTCGTCTCCACCAACCAGAGAGTTTCTGTCTACGACCCAGATGAGGTCACAGTGACCTCTGACCTCTGACCTCTCCTCAGTGAGGTGTCCGGGTCCCACCGGAGGGACGGACGTGTTCGACCGTCTTCATTTAGAAACACGGGAGTTTCAACAGTGATTTAGAGGAAACATGTGAGTTCAGGTTCGGCCTCCAGGGGGCGCTAACAGGACTTTAACTTGAACCTGATCCAGATGACACCACCACCAGGCTGGTTCCATGGTAACTGAGCCGACTGTACAATAAGAACAAATCAATTATTAACATGTTAGTGACGTGTTTTATCTGTGACCAGGATCCTGGGATCACGTGAAGCTCGTCTCCACACGCGTGACGTGGTGACGGCCAACGCTGAGTCAGCACTTTCTCCCACTAATGATTTCCAGACGTCTGGTTTCCTGAGATAAGAGCCGAGCTGGTTCCTCTCCGGCTGGGACTCGAACCCCCGCTGCAACAGATCCTGATGTTTCACCACGAAGCTGCAGAGTGAAGACGAGCGACACCAGGAGACGACTTCTTCTTCACGTCCGTCAACTTCAACGTCTGACTCGTTCGGACGAGAAAACAAGTTCACGCATTTTGTTGCTTTTAGTAAAACTTAATAAACGAGGTCTCAACACGGAGAAAAGGTTTGAAGATCTGACAACCAGTGAGTCAAAGCTTCAGTGAGTCAAAGCTTCAGTGAGTCAAAGCTTCAGTGAGTCAAAGCCTCAGTGAGTCAAAGCTTCAGTAGAGTCAAAGCTTCAGTGAGTCAAAGCTTCAGTGAGTCAAAGCTTCAGTGAGTCAAAGCTTCAGTGGAGTCAAAGCTTCAGTGAGTCAAAGCTTCAGTGAGTCAAAGCTTCAGTGAGTCAAAGCTTCAGTGAGTCAAAGCTTCAGTGGAGTCAAAGCTTCAGTGAGTCAAAGCTTCACTGAGTCAAAGCTTCAGTGAGTCAAAGCTTCAGTGAGTCAAAGCTTCAGTGAGTCAAAGCTTCAGTGGAGTCAAAGCTTCAGCGGAGTCAAAGCTTCAGTGAGTCAAAGCTTCAGTAGAGTCAAAGCTTCAGTGAGTCAAAGCTTCAGTGGAGTCAAAGCTTCAGTGAGTCAAAGCTTCAGTGGAGTCAAAGCTTCAGCGGAGTCAAAGCTTCAGTGAGTCAAAGCTTCAGTAGAGTCAAAGCTTCAGTGAGTCAAAGCTTCAGTGAGTCAAAGCTTCAGTGAGTCAAAGCTTCAGTAGAGTCAAAGCTTCAGTGAGTCAAAGCTTCAGTGGAGTCAAAGCTTCAGTAGAGTCAAAGCTTCATTGGAGTCAAAGCTTCAGTGAGTCAAAGCTTCAGTAGAGTCAAATCTTCAGTGGAGTCAAAGCTTCAGTAGAGTCAAAGCTTCAGTGAGTCAAAGCTTCAGTGGAGTCTAAGCTTCAGTGAGTCAAAGATTCAGTGAGTCAAAGATTCAGTGAGTCAAAGATTCAGTGAGTCAAAGCTTCAGTGGAGTCAAAGCTTCAGTGAGTCAAAGCTTCAGTGAGTCAAAGCTTCAGTGGAGTCAAAGCTTCAGTGAGTCAAAGCTTCAGTGAGTCAAAGCTTCAGTAGAGTCAAAGCTTCAGTGAGTCAAAGAACCTGAACCTTCCTGCAGCAGATCAGACTCTGAGGCTACATGTTGAGCTAACGCTAGTGAACGGCGTCCTGGGGGGCAGCGCTCCTCCAACAGCTCCAAAGCCTGATGGGTAATGACGATGAGGGGGGGTGAGATGTAAATGTATCAGAACCCCCCCCCCCCCCCCCCACAGTGTTTCCTGGACTGCCTGAAACACACTGTGGTCGTCTGAAACATGAACAGATCATGTGATCAGTTGGCGGCGGACTTGCAGCAATCAGAACCAGGCTCCTCACTGTGATCAGAGCCAGAGAGGATCATGGGAGTTGTTCCCCCACAGAGTCAAACTCCAGTTTGTGGTGTCCTCTGCCTCTGGGATCTACCTGCCCCCCCCCCCCCCCCCATCTCGAGCTGGAAACAACGACCTCATGCGAGTTCACCTGCACATAAACAGGTCGTTTCCTGGCGGCGGCCCCGGGGCCTGAGGCAGGAAGCTGCTCTACATCCACAGAAAACTGCTTTCTGGCTCAAGTCGACAAACACAAAACAAATGTCCACTTTAATGTGTGCAACCGCCCCCCCCCCCACCTCCGCTGCCTTGCTCCTTTTCTCCACACAAAGGCTTGTACTGTTAGAGCCCCCCCCCCCCATCAGTGGTCCTGACGGGGCCACTGCTCCGTGTGAGGCCCCCACACCGGTACCAGCTCCTTCTCTTCACCGGCTTGTCACCAGGAATAAAGTCACAGATCTGACGAATCCGACCTTTAAAACCTCCTCCTCCTTCTCCTCCTCCTCCTCCTTCTCCTCCTCCTCCTCCTCCTTCTCCTTCTCCTTCTCCTCCTCTTCCTCTTCCTCCTCCTCCTCCTTCTCCTCCTCCTCCTCCTCTGACAGATTCTAACCACAGTTCAGAAATGCATTTGGCGTTTTCTGCATTCTTCTCCCTCCCGACTGGCTTCAGTCTGGTTCTCATGGTGCAGCTCCTCCACCACAGGAACACATGCTCCTCCTCCTCCTCCTCCTCCTCCTCCTCCTCCTCCTCCTCCTCCTCCCGACTGGCTTCAGTCTGGTTCTCATGGTGCAGCTCCTCCACCACAGGAACACATGCTCCTCCTCCTCCTCCTCCTCCTCCTCCTCCTCCTCCTCCTCCTCCTCCCGACTGGCTTCAGTCTGGTTCTCATGGTGCAGCTCCTCCACCACAGGAACACATGCTCCTCCTCCTCCTCCTCCTCCTCCTCCTCCTCCTCCTTCTCCTCCTCCCGACTGGCTTCAGTCTGGTTCTCATGGTGCAGCTCCTCCACCACAGGAACACATGCTCCTCCTCCTCCTCCTCCTCCTCCTCCTCCTCCTCCTCCTCCTCCCGACTGGCTTCAGTCTGGTTCTCATGGTGCAGCTCCTCCACCACAGGAACACATGCTCCTCCACCGCCGTCGACCACAAGCAGCTGAGACGAGCTGAAAACGACTCTGAGCAGCAGCCCACATATTTCCAGGGTTTTGAAACCAGCTCGACCCAGTGACCATGTGACATAATATGAAAAGTGCAGCGGCGTGTTCACCCCGAGGTTTGAGGTCGATTCCCTCGGTCACGACCGATTCATGTTTACTCTGATTCTAAATCTCTGACCGGTTCTGGGATTCAAGCTGCTCATGTTTCTGAAGCTGAGACACAAATGCATTCAAATAACAGAGAAGTGCGTCATCATCAGTGGAGCTGGAAGAAGAATCACACAACTCATAATCAAAATACCATAAACCTCGAGTTGTAGTTTTATAGATCTTACATTTAGTAATTTAGAATGAATGAAAACATACAGCAGGTCAACTTTTATTATTATTATTATTATTATTATTATTATGTGTCACTAATTTCAGCAAATTACAATAAAACATCCATCAGAGAATAGATTAAATCAGGGAACTGAGGTTTTCAGGTTTAAATATTTAAATAGTTTTACTTGCATTTCATTTCCCACTTCCTGATTTCTGTCTGGATTTCATCTCAGTGTGATTCTGAAAATGAGTCTGATGATATTTTCTCCATTATTCATTTATATTTATATTATTCAAAGTTTCTATAAAATGTCAGATAAGTGAAACAGTGTGTTTCCAGAGGAGCAGGGAGAACGTCCTGCTCGGTTCTGAACCGGAGGATCTGTGATGGGACAGAGACGCTCAGCGAGCTCGGACCCGTCTGAGGGACGGACGTCTGTCCACTGCAGCGTCTCAGCTCGGACACTTTGCAGATGTCCCCAGATGAGTGAACAGAACCTGCTGCAGAGTCGCTGCTGGTTCCACTGAGACAATCACTTGTCTCTGAACCGGGTCAGAACGTGGAGACGGACAGAAAGTGTCTCCATGAGTCAACTTGATTAGTATTCAAAGAAACTGCTTTTAGCTCAGAGTTATTTTGACTTTGGTTTAAAGAACAGAATCCAGTTGAGAACCAGCAGCTTCGTGTAAAACTCAGAGTTCCTTCAATTATCAGTAAATATATAGAAACAACAGTGATATTTAATATATTTACTGTTTGAGTTTGACTTGAAGAAAATATCATTAAATGAATCAATAGCATCAAACTAATGAAAGAAACTGATCAGTGGGAATATTATTATTTTATTTAATGAGTTTATGAATCCAGCTGTTAGCGTTTAATGAGTCATTAGCATCAAGCTCAAGTAGTTTTACACTCACAGAAAATACAGTGACAGGAAACAGCTTCTTTCATTTCCCTCTCACACAGTAAGTTTATTAAGATTTGATCTTATCAGCACTGAATAAATCACAAGAGTCACAAACTGACTGAATTTATATTAATAATGCTGGAGTCTTTAATACATTGATTATAATGACAGATAATTACTGTGATTATTAACAGTAGCTCACTACTTCCATCATATTTAACGTGTTGACACTAACTACACTGTAAATTAGCTTAGTGTTGCTAAGAATGCTAACCTCAGAAAGAATGGGGGGGGTTCAACAATGATGAAAATGTGTTTGTGTCCTTAAACTTTATCATAAAACAATAAAATAACATGAACTGGAACCATGATGGTTTAAATAACTACTTCTTAGTGTTGAGTTGGACTTATTAATATTATAACAACATGTAGAAATAACTTTAAATCTGAATTTGTCCTGTTGATCTTTTTGTTTCCAAACAATTCAAAAAGACTCTTTTCTGTATTTTCTCTGAAGCTCGATCTCGTTGATAAAACGACTCAAACCTTTAGTTCTGGTGAATTCTGGGAATTTAATTAATCAAAGTGGAAAAGAAGCAGCTGCTTAATGAAAGAAGCTTCAGACGTGTTTTCTATTGTAAACCACCAGTCGACCAACGACCACCAGAACAACCAGCAGAGCTCAGCAGCACCTGACACTGGTCGGACTGGGTCCAGTTAGTTCAACACTAAAGAGCTCAATTATCCCCAGTCTGACGGGATGAAGGACAAGTTCTGTTCTTTCCCCAGAGGAACGTGGACATGTTATCTTTAAACAGGTCATGAGGTCAAAGACAAACCAGATCACAGAATAATCCTTCAACATGAGAGGGTCAGGGTCAGGGTTTAGGGTTTAGGGTTTAGGGTTCAGGGTTCAGGGTTTAGGGTTCAGGGTCAGGGTCAGGGTTTAGGGTTTAGGGTTCAGGGTTCAGGGTTTAGGGTTCAGGGTTTAGGGTTCAGTGTTAAGGGTTCGGGTTTCTTACCTGTGTCAGTCGTGGCCCTTCAGGTCGGTACGAGTCCAGTGAAGAGTCCCAGATAGATCTTGTTCCCGTGGAGGAGCAGCTCCTCTGGACTCTTTGCTGTGAAGGTTGCAGAAGATCTTTAAATAAGGTGAAGACCTCCTGATGACATCACAGCGGGTCATCAGCATCATCACCGCCTCGCCGTAGAAGCTGCATATGTAATTAGATGAACTTACTCACTCTGCTCTTCCCTCCTCCCACATCCCCGCTGCTCCGGCCGGCTCCCCCCTCCCCCCCCGCTCCACTCCAAGTCAAACTAATGACACGTGGGAGTTCCTGCGTCGCTTTGCTCCAGCTGTGGTTTTATTGGTGGCCTGCTCTCACTTTGCTTCACCATCATCCTCCTCGCGGGTTCTCACTGGTTCTACGTCACTGAGGCGTGGAAACAAAACCATCACGTTCAAACCAACCTTCACTGTTGTTTCTGCACCGACTGAAACTTTACTTAGGCACATTTATGTAATAATTTAAAAGCCCAGAATGAAAACAGTGCTCAGACAGATGTGTCTCGACTGGTGTCGTCTCTGTTTTCGTCTGTTTCTGTCTCACGTTAACTCGACTGTATTGAGTAATGACCCCCCCGCTGGCAGACACGTGTTTGTCTGACCCGAGGAAAACAAGGAAAAGTCTCTGAGGGACATGGAGGCAGTGGTTTGGAGCACCCCCCCCCCCCCTGCAGCAGCTCGTGGGTCTGAGCTGCTCTATGTTTAGCCGAGGGTCGTGGTTTCGGTTGTGAACCTCGGTCAAACTGTTCTTCACCAGACGCTGCTGCTTCCAGGTTCTGTGAAGAGGAGACAGCTCCGAGTTCAAGTTCCCAGAATTCAATCTGACAGGTTCAAACTGTCATCACCTGAATTCACAATCCACCGTCTACTGTCGTGACCCAGCAGGGGGCGCTCATCTGGTACACCTACACCGATCCACTCAAAAATGTAAACGGGAAAAGTTGTGAAGTGAAATGTTTGCAGAGATTTTGTGGATAAGTTGAAGTTCTGATAAAGACAAAGTAAATATAATATTTTAATTTCAGACGCATCACAGGCTCTTGATTTCATGAATTCATCGATGCTGTTGATGTTCGATATTTAGTTTCTCGTCAGATTCATCGAACGAAACACGACAAACACCAAATGATCTGAAATCCTGAAGCTGAGTTTTCACTGAATCAATATTCAACATGTTTACGTCTCAGTCAAACCATCAGAAAAACTGTGTTTAACTTTTAAAACCGGTTTCTTCATCACACGTCATTAAGATTCTGACTTAAATATGAAAATATTCACGTTACTGTGACATTGAAGCTTGAAGCTGCTTCACAATGAAAATATTCAGATTTAGTTCTGAACGCTCGTCATCGATGAAGCTGAATGAAATGATTTCTCTAATTAAACGTCCGGCCGCTGTCTGATGTTGTTCAAGTCACAGAACTGAAGATAGAAGAGAAGTGAGGCGGCGCTAACGAGGAATCATCATCAGCTCATAAACTCTCTGCTCATGTGGAAACATTTACACAAGTTTTCCTTCATAAACACACGAGATGAAAACGAAGCACTAAATGTTGAAGTGTTGTGTTTGTGGTGGAGACGTAAACATCTCCTCCTCCAATGAATCTGGGTTTGAAGTCGATCATTCAATCACATCCAGACTCGGATCCGTCCTCACTTCACTTCTTCATTTGAACTGATTTCAAAGACAAAACAAATAAACTGAGCGACATAAAAAAAATCAAATGAAGAGAAACACGAAGCAAACGGGAGCAAGTGGAGCATCGAGAGGAGAAGCTGAGGATCAGCTGGTTTCAGGTCAGCTCAGGGGGGGGGGGGTCTGCTCTGAGAGGCTCCTGCAGTTGGAACATGAATCATAACTTCATCAGTAGAGTTCATATCTTCCCCAGGACCCAGCAGCCCCTCAAGTCAAACACACACTCACTTCTTATTGTTTAAATATGAGAAATCAATGAAACCATCTCACGATGTTCAGGAAGCTTCAGACGTTCACACCTCGGAGCTGAGAACCTTCATAACAAACATCATCACTTCACTGTGACTGCCCCATGCAGAGGTCGATGAAGAGGAGGAAGGGGATGAAGAGTGAGCCGTGTGGTTCCGTGTGGGACCATCTCCTGCCTGGAAGTGAATCACTGGTTTTAAAGTGGAAGCACATTGAGGAGCTGATGGGAGCTGACAGGAGGATCAGAGCAGTAATATCGTCTCCCAGTCACATTCTGGGAAGAGAAGCATAAGAGCAGATCTTTAAAGCCTCACAGTCACTCACAGCCCGTCTGTGGATAAACAAGTTCTCATTGTCAAGGAGATGAAGACGAGGGGCCCAGAGCTCTTCGTCTTCAGAGGACCCGCCCACTCAGGAAGAGGAACGAGGAGTGAGGCAGGTTTCACAGATCTGAGGGAACGTGGAACCTGCAGAATTCAGACTGAAGCAGAACCAGGACTCATTCAAACGGTGACCTCAGGGTGGCGCTCAAGAGCATCAGTAAGGTTCATCCTGAGGGAACCATGAACCTCTGAGGGCCCTGCTGCAGAGTCACTGTTCTTGTTCAAGGATCAAATCAAGGATTTCAGGGAAATGAATCAATGTTTGAGTCTCTCAACAGATTCTGGATCAGCTCCTCTTCATGTTTCTGTTGTTCTTTATTCTCATGATTTAAAACAACATCAGAAATCAAATGAATCTCAGGCCTGAGTCTCAGAGCTGCGTTCAAATCACAACACACACACACAGACACACACAGACACACACACACTCTCTTAAATCAACACAGGTCTGCTGCACTCTGTTATTAGCAGCAGTATTTCATGGATCTATTAATAGTCGTGTGAGTCTGATTTGCTTCGTGTGGTGGAAAGTCAACTTGGAACGTGAAGCTCAGACACTTCTCCAGTGAAGCCGCCGCTGCACAGTCGCACACGTTCCTGCTCACGTGCACAGCAACACACCCGTGCACAGCAACACACCCGTGCACAGCAACACACCCGTGCACAGCAACACACCCGTGCACAGCAACACACCCGTGCACAGCAACACACCCTCAGCCAGCACGGCTCTGACGCAGCTTCCGGCCGCGTCGTGCACGTACAGTAGATCTGCTGCTCGGCGCTCACCATCACATTCCTCCTCTCTCTAACTGGAAACTCTGGAGCTGGCACCGCTCTGCAGCCGCTCGCCCGGCCGCGGTGCAGTGGAAGAAACGCGGCTGGAATTACAGAATGGTAGAGGAGCTAAATCTCTGAGGACACCTTCACATGGAAAGTGAAGCAGCTCATCACACATGCACAGTCACCATCAGAGAAGAGGCTGAAGCAGAAACTTTGGTGCATCAGGTTTTCTGAAAACTGCAGAGCTGCAAAACTGCATGAGTGACAGGGCAGGAGGCGGAGCCACAGGACACACCCACACACATCTAAATATAAAAGATGCTTACATCTGAGCAGCAGGGTTCAAATAATGAATAACATATTCATTTTAGAACTGTATTGACATTTAGTCTTTTTGACTGAAGATCAAAGGTCATCAGAATGATCCTGATTCATCCTCTGAGGACCATGAGCAGGTTCCAGTGGAGGTTTGTATTCACGTGTCTCTAACACACTGAGCCGCTCCACTAACAGAAACCTCCTCACTCTCTGGTTGAGGTTGAGGGTTTGATTCCAGTGTCGCTCTGGAGCGAGAGGGCGTCGCTGAGCTGTGGCGGGAAAACCCAGAAGAAGAGCTGCGAGCGGCGAGGAGACGAGACCACGGCGGGGTCTGGTCTGGTCTGGTCTGGTCTGGTCTGGTCTGGTTTGGTCTGGTCTGGTCTGGGATCAGCCTGACTTGCGGTGTCCCTCCACCAGGCGCTCAGGCTGCTGTGTTATCACAACATGATCCTAAGACTCGCCTGGACCCCTGAGGGACTCTCCCCTTTAACACACTGCACCCCCCCCCAACCCTAACCCTAACCCCCCACACACACATCAGAGAGGGTCAGAGTGTGAGACGAGCTAACGTGAGACGAGCTAACGTGAAACGAGCTAACGTGAAGCGAGCTAACGTGAAGCGAGCTAACGTGAGACGAGCTAACGTGACACGAGCTAACGTGAGACGAGCTAACGTGAGACGAGCTAACGTGAAACGAGCTAACGCGACACGAGCTAACGTGAAGCGAGCTAACATGAGACGAGCTGTAAACGCTAAAAGAACTCTGTTTTGACACAACGGGGGGAGGGGGGGGGGGACTTCATGGACCTGCGGCTGTTGGGTCCTGATGGTTCTAATCCTGTTCAAACCAAAAACCAGTCTGTTTGTATTTTAACACCAGTGACTGCAGCGTGGATCCAGGTGATAGTCTTCGTCCGGATCAACACGTCCACTTGCTCACATTAGCTGCTGCTATGCTAACAGTGCTACAGGTCCACTGTGCGCTGTCACAAGCTCATTGTGTGTTTTGTGTGTTGTTGTTGTGTCACAGTCAAAGCTGCATATTTGACCTGAACCTGTAGAAGCTGTTCTTGGGTGGAGTCCAGCTGTGGTCACATGACGCCTCCTCACGGTAGCCAGCGCTCCCTGGGTGGGGGGGTGTGGACCTGGGGGGGGGTCCCCTCAGCCCACACAGACCAGACTCTCTGTTTCTGCTGCCTCAACCTCAGGCCTCGCCACAAATGGCCGCCGTGGCTGCCAAGGAACACAGAGCAGCGAGCTGTGAGTCTGACTGCTCGCTGTCAACACGCCCGCCTGGAACAGGTCGTCCACAGAGCGGGATTCCACCCGCCGCTAAATAAAGCTGTGTTTGAGGCAGCAGTGATGTCACGGAGCTCGGACACTCTGGTTGGTGGCTGGTGGCGTGGGCAGGTCTGGTGGAAGCCGCTGTATCATCGGTGTAGGACGAGGCCCAGGGCATTATGGGAAATGTGCGTGTCAGCCCAGTTCTCTGTATCACAACAGTCGCCCACCTCCACTTCTGCTGCAGCCACGTCTTCATGCAACCGCTTCTCATCAGGTCGGATCATTGTCAGCGCTGATCACGTGACCTGTCCCCTGAAGGTCCGGCTGCACGGATCACAGTGTGGGGCCGCTCACGCCTGAACATGTGACAGGCGAGCTATTAAAAGCAGCAGTGGGCGTTGTGTTGTGGATAATGTCTGTGGTGTCGCTCTAAACACAGAGAGCTTCACTTGTTATGATACCAAAGTAGAAAGAAACGGCTCTGGCTCACGTCACAGGCCTCAGAGTAAGTCGAGGCTTACCGCCTCTGCCAGAGCGTCTGCCAGCACGGCTCTGTGGTCGCACACACACACACACACACACACACACACACACACACACACACACACACACACCAGAGAAAACAGGCTCTTCACACTACAACAGAAATGCCAATGTTTTTAACAATTCAGAGTATGTTCTGAACTGGTTTGAAACGCCCAGTCACAGTCGGACTGGTTTACGGCTCCAGGTGAGATCCAGAGAATCGTCTCCAGAGTTTGTGTTTCACAGCTGAACAACTCAGCAGCAGGTTTTCTGCACAGACTCGTTCACATCAGATCCTCCTCATGGTTCAGGTGAGAGGAGGAGGAGGAGGAGGAGAGGAGGAGGAGGAGGAGGGGGGAGGGGGAGGAGGAGGAGGGGGAGAAGGAGGAGGGGGAGGAGGGACATATGGAAGAGATAAAGACTGGATGAAGAATGTGAACTGTCCCTTTAATTCCCCTCAGCGTTTGGCAGCAGCAGAATCTTTATTGTTCCTAAAGGGCACGTTGTTGTTTGTCATTAAACTTTAATGGTGAGTTGTTGTTGAGGGAACCCGGTGTTACATCGTTATCGTTCCCACCTTTAATAACCACGTGCTGGAAATATCATCAGCCTGTTTTCATCCCTCTGTGATTTACAGCCTCATCTCTCTGCTTTATTACATGTTTTACTCTTTGGGCAGAAGCTTCAGTCTGGACGTCCTGACTCGTACATTCATGGTTTATGGGATGGTGGGGGGGGGGGGGACATCCCAGCTGATCATCTAAAGCTTTCCACAGCAGGAACTTTCCCCAGGAACCAGGAACTCAGGGTGTTTCCATCTCAGGGTCTCAGTTCAACCCAGGAGGAGTCTAAATAGTCTTCTTGCTCCTTTAGACCCTGGTGGACAAACAGGTGAACAACAGGCAACACCAGTTCTGAATTAGCTCCGGTAGCTAACAGTGTTGCTAACGTTAGAGAAACCATGTTTCAAATCACAGATAAATTAAATTCACTAGGTGAAAACTTTCCACTCTGTTGATCTGAGTTCTTCTGAGTGGACGTGTGAAGCTTCTGACTCAGGACCTCGATGAACACGATGATTCAGGGTTCGAGTTGAACATGAAGTTTCAGTTTAAATTCCTCTCAGAGAGAAAACTGTCAAAGTGCCCGAGAGGCTTTCGGCAGAATGTGCCCCCCCCCCCCCCCCCCCCCCCCCCCCCCCCAGACGAGGAGGGGCTGCTGGGAAGTCGGCCAGCTGGAGGCGGCGGCGGCGTCTCAGGAGGTCTGAGACGAGAGCTGCTCCTCGCTAGAGGGCGGAGTCCTGCAGCCCCGTCAGGTCCTCACCTGTCGGACACAAGGTCCATCATCCATCACGTCTCCAGTATCAGCTCCACTGGTTCCCAGTGCGTGAACCAGTCCTTCCATCTCTGTGGGGACCAGATGGATTTTTAATTTAATCAGATGTTAAAGAATTTAGACAAAGTTGTGTGTGTGTGTGTGTGTCTGTGTGTGTGTGTCTGTGTGTGTGTGTATGTGTGGTTGAACACAGGGAGGAGTGTGTGATCAGTATCAGTGGTGACATCACTGTGTCTTGATGTTGTGTTTGTTTACATCAGCTGTGATGATCCTGGGTGGTGTGTGTGTTTGTGTGTGTATGTGTGTGGGGGGGGGGGGTCAGATTGAAGAGACAGAAGTGTCTCCACCCGTCCGGAGACGCCTCAGTGCGATGGCGTCATGTTGACATGTTGGTTCCATCATCAGAACTCAAGTCAACGGAGACTCTGAGACTCCCCCACTGATCCACAGCTGAGTCACACAACGACACACACTGATCCACAGACACACACTGATCCACAGACACACACTGATCCACAGCTGAGTCACACAACGACACACACTGATCCACAGACACACACTGCACCAGGAGGATCTCAGGGTCGAGGGCGTTGCAGCAGGATGAGTTCAGAGAACCAGAGGTCAGACACAGAAACAGTTTGATGGGTCTCGTTTCCCTTTTCTTTGTGTCGTCTGTTCTCTGGGGGATTTGAACCCTCGTCTGTTCTCTGGGGGATTTGAACCCTTGTCTGTTCTCTGGGGGATTTGAACCCTGGTCTGTTCTCTGGGGAATTTGAACCCTGGTCTGTTCTCTGGGGGATTTGAACCCTGGTCTGTTCTCTGGGGGGATTTGAACCCTTGTCTGTTCTCTGGGGGATTTGAACCCTGGTCTGTTCTCTGGATGGATTTGAACCCTGGTCTGTTCTCTGGGGGATTTGAACCCTGGTCTGTTCTCTGGGGGATTTGAACCCTGGTCTGTTCTCTGGGGGATTTGAACCCTGGTCTGTTCTCTGGGGGGATTTGAACCCTCGTCTGTTCTCTGGGGGGATTTGAACCTCGTCTGTTCTCTGGGGGATTTGAACCCTGGTCTGTTCTCTGGATGGGTTTGAACCCTGGTCTGTTCTCTGGATGGGTTTGAACCCTGGTCTGTTCTCTGGGGGTTTGAACCCTGGTCTGTTCTCTGGGGGGATTTGAACCCTGGTCTGTTCTCTGGGTGGTTTGAACCCTGGTCTGTTCTCTGGGGGATTTGAACCCTGGTCTGTTCTCTGGATGGATTTGAACCCTGGTCTGTTCTCTGGATGGGTTTGAACCCTGGTCTGTTCTCTGGATGGGTTTGAACCCTGGTCTGTTCTCTGGGGATTTGAACCCTGGTCTGTTCTCTGGGGGATTTGAACCCTGGTCTGTTCTCTGGGGGATTTGAACCCTGGTCTGTTCTCTGGGGGATTTGAACCCAGGTCTGTTCTCTGGATGGGTTTGAACCCTGGTCTGTTCTCTGGGGATTTGAACCCTGGTCTGTTCTCTGGGGATTTGAACCCTGGTCTGTTCTCTGGGGGATTTGAACCCTGGTCTGTTCTCTGGGGGATTTGAACCCAGGTCTGTTTTCTGGGGGGATTTGAACCCTCGTCTCCTGGACGGTGGGAATGCTGGGATTGGCTCCCACGATGTTTCGATGGGTGTGGGCTCTGACCCAGTTTGGGGAACACGGGATTAAGTGAGATTGTTTGCAGGTTGTAGATTTGCTCTCGACTCCGGGGGGGCTGGAGCTCAGAGCCTTAAACACTGAAGACGTTTCATTCAGAATCTGTTTTCACCTCTTTAAATGTTTATTAATAAAACAGGAAACAGTCAGAAATCTGTTTCTGTTTTTGAGCGTCATGAAATCAAAGTGAACTGTGCTGCTGTGGCCTCGTTCCTCAGGAGAAGCTGAGTCGTTACCCCCCCCCCCCCCCCCCCCCCCCCCCCACACACACACCAGTCGTTAGCTCAGGTTCTCGTTCACTAACGACTCTGGTTCAATGTCACGTCGGATTAGAGAGGCCTTGATCAGCTGCTCCACAATAATGTGCACCAGAGCTCTGGAAACATCTCAAGGCTGCCCCTCGCTCCTGGCAGCGCACGCTAATGACGCTGCACACACACACACAGACACACACACACACACACACACACACACACACACACACACACATTCCTGAAAATGAGGCTAATACACACTGCAGCCACTCTGTCTAATGTTTAAATTGCTTATCTTTAAAGGAGCCACAGACACACACGCTTTCCTGCTTTCAACACTTCACATCGTCAGTGAATGATGTTGCTATTGATCTGCAGCCAGTCGGCCTGCTTTGTGTCACATACACACACACACACACACACACACACACACACACAGACACACACGCACACACACACACACGCATAATGACTGGAATCATCAGCACGTCAGGATCTTGTTGAACAGATGATAAAGTCCATTCTCAGTTATTGTGCTTCCAGCTCAAAGTTTCAAACAGAAACTCTTCTGTTAAACTTTACAGAATCGATCCAGTGGAAACACCAGATTGTGTCCGGGTCACCATCAGAACACAAACACCAGATTGTGTACAGGGGAACTTCGTGGATTTGAAACCGATCTGCTGCAGTAGAACCCAGAAGGTCTGAACCACAGTGAGGAACAGACGGAGATTCATCTTCAACACTTCAGAAAGAGGACCGATCAGAATCCATGGGTCAACCATCAGAGCACTGAGTGTTGAGGCTTCAGTTCCCTTGAGAAACCTTCAGCTGCTCAGACGTCAGGTTGGATCCATGGTCCAGAGGCACTTCGCCTGTTGAACAGGTTTGTTGAGGGAACAGACACAGACTGTCTGTGGTTCAAACCTCTAGACCTTCGCTCCAGCTCCGGGTTCTTTCTGCCTGCTGAGCTGCAGCTAACGACATAATTGGATTGGCTGCCGAGTGTGACTGAATCCTGTTAACCTGTTTCCTCTGCTCGCAGCGCTCCAGCCTCAGACCTTCAGACCTTCAGACCTTCAGACCTTCAGACCTTCAGGCCTTCAGACCTTCAGGCCTTCAGACCTTCAGACCTTCAGACCTTCAGACCTTCAGGCCTTCAGACCTTCAGACCTTCAGGCCTTCAGACCTTCAGGCCTTCAGGCCTTCAGACCTTCAGACCTTCAGACCTTCAGACCTTCAGGCCTTCAGACCTTCAGACCTTCAGACCTTCAGACC